>NC_136466.1:29807609-29960109 GCF_902686455.1 Sciurus vulgaris
TCAAGATTTATCTTTATTTATCCCTGTTCTTAGAACTTATCTTATTAAGGATGTAGTTAGTATGCTCTGTTCAAAAGTAACTTGAATTGTATTTTCTGTTTGTTTCATAGATCAGTTTTCCATTAGAGACTTCTCAAAGAGACTACAAAGGCTATGGATTAAACTAATAAAATTTGGCAACCCTGAGGATCAAACATTGTGTTTTGTTTATAACTCTTTCATTCTTCAGCTGCAAGAATGTATGTCTTGTGAACTTTCTTACGATCTTTAGAGCAGAATCACAGAAAGTCCTTGGGTTTGAATTGATAACATGAGTTAGCAATTTATAACTCTTATCCTGTCACTCTTTTTTTTTTTTTTTTTTCTGTCACTCTTTAAGATGTTCTGCAATTTTAAAAGTAATCACAAAGCTGGACATGGTGGTCCATCTGTAATTCCAGTGATTCAGGAGGCCGAAGCAGGAATATTTTAAGTTCAAGGCCAGCAACTGAGTGAGGCCCTAAGCAATTGAGTGAGACCCTGTCTCAAAATAAAAAAGAAAAAAAAAAAAGGACTGGGGATGTAGTTCAATGGTAAAGCATTCCTGGGTTCAATCCTCGGTACCCAAAACAAACCAACCAATAATAAAAGCAATCTCAATACCTCCACAGTTCTTGAATGCAGCCTATCCTTTAGAAGGCAATAGCGTTTGGAAGCTCAAAGCCTTGTTTTCAATTGGCACATCAATAAAGATGATCAAAGATGAGATTTTATTAGCTGTTTGGTACTGTTTGCAATAGACTTTGAAAATCTTCCTCCCAATGTTAGCTGCTCTTCTTGTCTTCCCCCCAAATCAGTCCAATCGACCAGTGCCCCCTGCTGTCCACCACTCCACCCCACCTTCCCTGAGAATCTATGGCCTAGAATGATCCCTGCCTAAAAGCTCTCCATTGGTTAATTTCTTGAGTAATTTCATTAGTTAATGGATGGCTCACAGATTAACTGGGAAAACAGGCAAGAATTAAGAGAAGTTGTGCCAACAATACTACAATCTACTGGGCTGCTGCTACTACTGCCACTACAGACAGGAACCACAGCATGCACTGTTGTCTTCCCTGGTATTTAACACTGGCTCCAAAGGTTGGCAACACAGACACCATTGTGCCTGCCAACTTGATGCTGCTGCCACTGACACCAGGAGGAAATCTCCACTGTCCTTGTTTCTCTGTGTCATTAGTTTCAAATTCGAAATCCCTAGATAAGTGCATCTGATCGGCAGAGTCTAAGTCAAGGGCCTACATCCCATTTGGCAGAGAAGGTAGAATACTAGGTTTCGCTTCATTTCAATTTCTCTTCTGGGAGGCAAAGACTTCCTCAAATAGGAAGGGTGTTCAAAATCTGGACATCAATAATTACAACTTTCCATTACACATTCCATTGTTCAATTCTGAGCAAATGCCACAGGATATAATGGATGTATACAAACTTAGTTTCAGCAACACCATAATAATAAAGTGCCCATGATATATTAGCAGGCACTAAAAGTTTTATACTATCAATACCATTGTAATCGTGGTCATCATTATTACCAAAGATAATGTGACTTTTTCTCCCATGCAGAAGCGAAGTCTAGTTTTCAAACCTTTTTACTCCAGTTGGCCTCTCAGCTTGCTTTGTGATATTATTTGAGTTCTGAAACCTCAGGCATTTGCCGCCCAGTGTGGTGGCTCAAGCCTGGAATCTCAATGAATCAGGAGGCTGAGGCAGGAGGATCACAAGTTTGAGAACAGCCTCAGCAATTTAATGAGACCCTAAGCAATGTTGTGAGACCCTGTCTCAAAATAAAAATTAAAAATGGCTGGGGATGTGACTCGGTGGTTAAGTGCCCCTGAGTTCAATCCCCAGTACAAAAAAAAAAAAGAAAAACAGAGAGAGAGATTTGCGTCATCCAGAGATCCCAGCTGACTGTAAGTACCAACTGTGAGACATCTGAGTAGGGTCATCTTGGTCCTTCCCACCTTCAACAGAGCACGGCAGCATGACTAAGCTCAGACAAAAACAGCATGGAACTGCTCGCTAGGTCCACAGAACCTTAAAAAATAATAAATTCTTCACTCCTCTCACTTATCCCATAGTTCACCCAATTTAGTGAGGCTCTAAGCAACTTGGCAAGACCCTATCTCAAAATAAAAAGAGCTAGCAATGTGGCTCAATGGTTAAGCACCCTTGGGTTCAATTCCAAGTACCAAAAGAAAAAAAAAAGCAACTATGAAATTTAAATGTGTTTAATATTATGTAGGCTATTCTAATCTGCATAAATAAAAAATACATATTTAAATAAGTTTTAAAAGAACACTTTGATTTTTCTCAGTGGTTTACTCAAGCAAATTACCTCAAATGATAAACTAAACTAAGTCTTTTGGGGGGGGGGTACCAGGGATTGAACCCAGGGGGACTGAGCCATATCTCCAACCCTATTTTTTATTTTGAGTCAGGGTCTCACTAAGTTGCTTAGGGCTGAAACTTGAGATCATCCTGGCTTAGCCTCCAGAGTTGCTGTGTCATCATGCCTGGCCAAACTGTCTTTTGAATGGTCTGTACCTATCACTTCTGAGCTAAAACATTCCATTTAATATAAAGATAAGAGTTGTTTCCAATTTAGTCTCTGCTCTACTTTGAGCTTTTTTTGTTTTGTTTTGTTCTTGTTTTCGTACTGGGGATTGGACCCAGAGGCACTGAGCTACATCTCCAGTCTTGCTAAGTTGTCCAGGTTGGCCTCAAATTTGTAATCCTCCTGCCTCTGAAGTAACTGGGATTACAGGGATTACAGATGTGCACCACAACACCTGACCAGAGTTTGGATTTTCAATGAAGCTCAAAGGATCATGTGTTGAAGGCTTGGTCCCCAGGGCGGCACTGTTGGTAAGTGGTGGAACTTTTAGAAAGTGGGGCCTAGTGAAAGGCTCTTAGGTCACTGGAGGTATACCCTCAAAGGGATTATGGGACCTAGCTCCTTCCTCTCTCTTTTTGCCCCCTAGCTCATGATTTGACCATATATTGCCTCATGGTAAGCCTAAAGGAATGGGGTCAACTGTCATTGGCTGTAATGTCCAATGAATCCCCACAGAAAATGATTTAGTCTATGTATAAGCTAAATTGTTATCTCCAAACTCTAACCCATCTTACTCTGACAGTCTTAACCTCTTTAGCTAATTTTAAAGGTTGTGAGGATTGTTAAAATCTCAAGCCACCTTATTCAGAGGAGTAAGCTCCATCACTCCTAAATCATAGTGTATTAAATGGTCTTTTAAGTAACATTACCTAAACCATGAAATGTCAGTGACTTAACATGAATGCAGTCCAGGATGGATCAGGAACATGGAGAATGCTGACTGCTCCATTCAGCCATTCAGGGTCCCAGGCTCCTTTCATCAAACAGCTGAATGTCCTCTGCTGGATCCTTTGTAGAAAGGATCTGTTGTCAGCAGACAAAGGAAAAGAAGAACCACTGGGGGATAAACAGCATAGGAGGATTTTCAGGACCTTGGAAATGGTACACATCAGGTTCTCACCCTTCTCACTGACCAACTACAGGGATATGGCCCCACACATCTAAAGGGATGCAAAGAAAACAGGGTGTATTATTACCCCTAAATTTGGTGGCTTAATATGGTATTTATTCTTTCAATTTCTGTAGGTCAGGAATTTGGAAGATATTTTGCCTTGGGCTCCCATGAGTTTACAGTCATATATTGAACAGGACTGCAGTTATCTGAAGAAAAGTTTGACTGGGGCTGGGGGATCTACTTCCAAAGTAGTTTATTCACACAGCTCACATCATTGTAGATGTTAGCAGGCCTCGGTGTCGCTCAACATAGGCCTTTCCAGTGGGCTGCTAGTTCCTCATAGTAGTCAGAGCAGATGGTGAGTCTTAGCCTGTTAGGGATGCCATAACAGAACAACATAGACTGGGTGGCTTATAAATAATAGTAATTTGTTCCTAACAGTTCTGGAGACTAGGAAATCCAGGATGGAGGCATTGGCAGAATCAGTGTCTGGTGAGGACCCACTTCCTGGCTAACATTGGGTCTCCTATTGAGTTCTCACGTGGTGGAAGGGGAGAGGGAACTCTCAAAGTCTGTCTTTATGAAAGCACAAATATATCTTATCACCTAATCGCCTACCAAAGGCCCATTCTCCCAATACCATCACACTTGAAGTTATGAATTTTAGGAGAAACATTCATTCTACATTAGCAAGCAATCCTAGAGATCTAGCCAGAATGCCAAGTTACCTAGATCCAGAAATCATACCCTGTCACTTCTAACATGCTAATGGTCGCTCAAACCAGCTCTGATTCATTATGAGATTATGGCTGGCCGTATAGCTCCTCACGTAGAGTGCCTGACTCTCATGCTGGAGACCCAGGTTCAAGTCCCCAGCCCTCTGTGATTGTGCAAACACCAAACAAAAAATTGCACCGCATTATGAGATTATGTAAAGATACTAGAAGTGAGGATATCTGTGGGCTATCTTGGAGACCGGCTATCACATGAAGCTTGGTGAACCTCTATCACAGGACAATTTAAGGCAGAGATAGGTCATGGACAGAATTGTCTACCTAACACTGGCTTGACTTAATCAATGGGAGGCATGATATACCTGAAGAAAGGGGACTCAACCCTCTTATACAAATGTTTCACATTTCATTTTGTACAATGCTACAAATTCCTCCAAAACTTTTCTCCAGATCTTCTCCCAGTATAAAATATAAAGTCATAAAAATACTAGGGAAAAAAAAAAAAAAGAATCAAACTCCAGGGGGGCCAGGACCTGTCAGGTGACCCTTCTGTTATTTACAGATTAAAAAATGCTGGAGACTTGAGAAAAAAGGCCACGGAAGGCACCACTGATAGTGCACTGATAAATCCTACAATGACTGTTCCTCCATTTCAGATATTTGTGGCAGCAAACAACGGAGTTCACCTCTACACACTGGGAAAAATGAAGATGAGAACTCTTACCTAGTGAAATTATTTTCAACTTTTCCCCAAACAATATTTCAGAGGCTTTGAAAAAATTTGGTATCTCAGATGATACTTCAATTGTTTACATTGAAGAGGGAGAAAAACAAGTAAATCAAAAATACCTAATATATTAAGTAGAAGGTCATCAGCTCTCTGAGAAATCTTCCTGCAATAATGAGTATTTCTGAAGTCAAAAAGATATATGAGCTGTCTTCACAAGAAAAGATTGGGACATTATTGAATGGTACCATTATTAGAATGTCAACAAAAGATGAAAATGTTAGAAATATTAACAAATTTTCAGTGTTAAAACATTGATTTTTCTTTCCCAATTATAAAATTAATAGATGTTCACTATATAAAAAAGTTTTTCATGAGACTGGGAATTGAATCCAGGGCCTTGTGCATGCTAAGCAAATGCTCCACCACTGAGCTATACTTCCAGCCCTGTTTAAAAAAAAAAAAATTTAGAGGCCAGGGATATAGCTCAGTTAGTAGAGTGCTTGCCTCACATGTACAAGGCCCTGGTTCACTTCCCAACACCAAAAAAAAAAAAAAAAAAAATCATAGAATGAGATTTTTTTTAAACCCTCCTAATCCTACCTTTTTTACTAATACTATTACTATTTTTTGTTGTTGTCTTCTAGTCTATTTTTATTGAAAAACTATTACTGAAAAATAAATTCCAAGTAGTAGACTGATTTTATTAGTTATTGCAATTCTGGGTGGGTGTGTGTGTGGTGCTGGGATTGAACCCAGGACTTTGTGCATACTAGGCAAGCACGCTACCAACTGAGCTATACACCCAGGCCCACAGAATAATTTTTTTTTTCTAGTTTTGGTACCAGGAATAGAACCCAGGGATGTTTAACTGAGTCACATCCCCAGCCCTTTATTTTATTTTGAGATAGGGTCTTGCTAAGTTGCTGAGGCTGGCTTTAAACTCTTGATGATCCTCCTGCTTCAGCCTCCTCAGCTGCTGGGATTACAGGCATGTGCCACTGCACCTGGCAAGAATAAATTTTATAAATCCCACTGGGGTGAGAAAGGCTTGTGAAATGAATTTTAAAATTAATGCATTAAGGGGGCTGGAGTTGTAGATCAGTGATGGAGCACTTGCCTAGCACATGTGAGGCACTGGGTTCAATCCTCAGCACCACATATAAATAAATAAATAAATAAAATAAAAGTACATCATTAACTAAAAAGATATATTTTAAAAATTTAAAAATTAATGTATTAAATATGTCAATATTTTAAACATCGTAAATAAAGAAAGGAGACAAGTTGAGGGAAATCTTACTTGTTACAGTTAAAAACATAAAGGTTAATTCCCCTAACCCTGCAGCCACAAAAAATATTTTAAAATCACTAAGGAAAAAAAAAATTTAAATGGTTTTCCATTAAATGTGTCAAGCCAGGCGTGAGGGCACAAGCCTGTTAATTCCAGCAACTCAGGAAGCTGAGGCAGAAGGACTACAAGTTCCAGGTCAGCCTCAGCAACTTAGTGAGCCCCTAAGTAACTTAGGAACACCTTGTCTCAAAATTAAAAAATAAAAAGGGCTAGAGATGTATAGCTCAGTGGTAAAGCGGCCCTGAGTTCAATCCCCAGTGCCAAAAACATTAAATAAAGTAAAAGTAAACAAATTTTAAAAAGTAAACATGTCAAAACCCTACTAAACCAATTTTTTGAGAGATTAATAATGGAAGGAATGTGTAAGTTCAAAAAGAATGGGAGAGGAGACAAAAGCAGATGATATCTCAAATTTTGGAAGCTATAAAAGTACCTACATGAAGGAAAGCCAAGAAGCAGTTATTTATTTTATGGAAAGTTAGAAAGGGTATGATGCATGGCAAGACAAAAAACAGGTTTGGCTATCAAGCCTACATAAGAACTTAGACCTTAAGGTTATATAAGAACTCAGACCTTAAGTTTCCCTCCCTACCTCCATTTAATCAAATTCATGCACAATTTAAATATTTTTGCTACTATGCACATCCAATGGAGTTTTAATTGGGAAAGTGAATTCTAAGTAAAATGTTTTCAAGTCCTTAATATAAATATTCAGATAGTGTTTACATAGCAAGGAAATATCAATATCTGACTTTATGCACTCTTAAAAATTCTGTGACCAACCTATTTTAATTCCCTCCAAATTATCTGGAGTCCAGAGGAAGCATGTGGGCTGAATATATTCTTCATAGACCCCAAACTGCCACCTTCTGGATCAATGTCATTACTCCTAGATCTTAGAGAATAAGAATTCAATTAGAAGATGTTTTCTTGGACTAATACTTTAGCCTGAAAGGATATTTCAAAGCCAAATTTGTGAACACTTGTGATTTGTCCTCTCAAATTATTCACACCATTATAATAATGCAGTAGTCAAATGCTGGGTCCTCCTAGAGGAGAAAATGCAAGAAACATGGGCTGGGAGTGTAGCTCAGTGATGGAGCACTTCCTAACACACACAAAGCTCTGGGTTCAATACTCAGCACTGCCAAAAATAAAAAATAAATAAAGAAAAAGCCGTGAGACCTTTAAAAGTAGGAACCTACCTTTCTTTTTTTTAAATTTTTATTTATTTATTTGTCAATAGACCTTTATTTATTTATATACGGTGCTGAGGATCGAACCCAGGACCTCACACACACCAGGCAAGTGCTCCGCCACTGAGCCACAACCACAGCCCCGAACCTACCTTTCTTAAAAGAACAAATCAATTCAGAGACTGTAAACCATGCAACAATGTCTTTATTATGTATAGGTGTTTAAAAGTATTTCCTTAATACCTCCAGACACAGGCAAAAATAATCATGCGCTTAACATATTGAAAAATGCAAACATAATCATTGCCTAGAGAAGGGAAAACTGTCCCCAATACATGCTTAGCCAGGAGGCCAATTCATCTGCCGACCTCCAAGAACATGGAGATGAACGTGATAGACAGACTGTCCGCCATCTGCACCTTCATTCACCACCATTCGATAACCCCTCTTCAGGCCCAGATCAGCAGCACATTTCTTGCCAACAATCATTAAATGTCCAAGAAGCTGGAAAAGAAAGAGTTTTTTAAGCGGAGGAAATTTATACCTTCTTGCCATTAAACTTCAGTCAAGTTGAAATAACAAATTAAAAAACTATCAAGGTGAGGAGCTGGGATTGTGGCTCAGTGGTAAAGTGCTCGCCTAGCATGTGTGAGGCACTGGGTTCCATTCTTGACACTGCATACAAATAAATAAAGGTTCATCAACAACTAATAAAAATATTTTTAAAAAACATTATTAAAAAAACCTGCCAAGGTGAATGCACACTCCCTTGGGCAAACATTTTTAAACTCTCTTACTCCCAATATGGCATAATTTATAATCAAAACGCCATTAAAAGTAGATACTTAGTCATTACTAATTTCAGTAAACAAATCAGATATAAAATTTACTGCTCCATTAAAAAGCTCTTTAATTACATTCCAAATGGTATTAAAATGTGTGTGTGTGTGTGTGTGTGTGTGTGTGCGCACGCGTGTGTGCATGTACATATATATTTTTGGTAGTGGGAACTGAACCAAGGGTCTCAAACATGCTAGGCAAGTGCTCTACCACTGAGTTATCCCCACCCCCAAGCCCTTTTTTTCAGTTTTTATTTTGAGACATGGTCTTGCTAAGTTGCCCAGGCTGTCCTGGAACTTGCCACCCTCCTGACTCAACCTCTTTTTTTTTTTTTTTTTTCTGTCTTAACAGGTCATTGTGCTTTAAGAGATAAAGGGACATTTTTTTTTTTTTAATTTTTATTTTTTTATTGTAAACAAATGAGATACATGTTGTTTCTGTTTGGACATGGAGTAACAGCATACCATTTGCGTAATCATACATTTACATAGGGTAATGATAGTTGGTTCATTCTGTTATTTTTTCCTTCCCCCCCACCCCTGACTCAGCCTCTGGAATAGCTAGGATTACAGGAGTGCACTACTGTTCATGGTTGAATTTTTTTCAGTGCTAGGGCTTGAACCTGGAGCATGCACATGTTATTCAACCACTCTGCCACTGAGCCACATCCCCAGTCCTAAGTTTTCTTAATGAAGCAAGACATCTCATTTTATTTGTGTGGGACAGTATATCAATCATATATCAATAGGTTGGCTTGGCTTATACTGAACTAGTCAACCACCCTCAAATCTGATTTATAACAAAAACCAATTAACTAGGTTCTATATTCTATACCTTTCTCACTTTGAGACCCAGGCTGAAGGAACAGTCAAAGTAGCAAAGGGAAAAGAGAACAAGATAAAACAGGTTCTGAAAGTTTCTACTCAAAAGATATATACCACCTCTGCTTGCAATGGCCAAATCAAGTCATATGAGCAAACCTGACATCAATGAGACAGAAAGTATAATTATTCCTACAGAAGAGTAGTATTTATGAACAATTATACAATCTACTGCAAACAACATCAGGACACATTTTAACTAAGGCCTATACCCCCTGGCAAAATCAATTATTTTTCATTTCTATGGAATCAACTGCATTGAGATGAAAGTGCACTGAGCCCACTCCTGTATATCACATTTTCTATGCTCAGGAAAAATGAGTTTTCTCAACTAATCTTTGCCTGGGATTCCCTTGCCTCACTTTTTCTTTCTTTTTTTTTTTTTTTTTTTTTTTTTTTTTTTTTTTAGCAATTTTGTTTTTTGGGTCTTTTGATGGTTTTATCTCCATAATTTGGTGAGAAACAACCTTTTTATATTTACATCAGCAAAAGAACCACAATTTTTGCTTCATAGACATTAATGTGGGAGGGCACAGTCATTCCAGCAAGTTGGGAGGCTGAAGCAATAGAATCACAAGTTCAAGGTCATCCTCAGCAACTTAACAAGATCCTAGACGCTGAGTACAGTGCACACACCTGTAATCCCAGCTCAGGAGGCTAAGGCAGGAAGACTGGGAGTTCAAAGCCAGCCTCAGCAACTTAGCAAGGCCCTAAGCAACTCAGGGAGACCCTGTCTCCAAACAAAATATAAAAAAGGGCTAAGGATGTGGCTCAATGGTTAAGTGCCCCTCGCTTCAATCTCCAGTACCAAAAGGGGGGAAAAAATTTAATTTAAAAGTCCCATTAGATCTCCCTTTGGTGCAAGGCTACTTCAGTTGCGATAAAAGAAACTCAACAAGGTACAAAAATGCCTCTTTGCCACTGTTCCAACACTAAGGAAGCAAGCCTGCTATAGGAATGAGGACCCTTCTAAAGGTAGGAGATTGGTAATACTGTTTGCCCACTATATTAAGAGTAAACAAAAGGTATATAGAATATTTTCTCAATCTTTTAGTGACCTTAAGTCTATCACTGACTTTTAAGAATCAAAGTGTTATGGTTTCAATACTAGGTATCCCCCAAAAGCACCTGGTGAGATGATGTAAGACAAGTTTAGAGGTGAAATGATTGGGTTTGAGAACCTTGACCTAGTCAGTACATTAATCTACAGATAAGGATTAACTGGGTGGTAACTGCAAACAGACAAAAGGGTATGGCTGGTGGAGGTGGGTCATTGCCAGCGTGCCCGTGGGGTTTCTATTTTGTCTGAGGTGACAGCTATCTCTGCTTCCTGTTCTGAGCTGCCTTCCTCCACCACACTTTTCTATCATGGTGTTCTGCCTCACCTCAGGCCCAGACCAATGGATCCAGCTGCCTATGAACCGAGACGTCTGAAACTGTGAGCCCAAAAATAAACTTTTCCTCTAAAATTGTTCTTGTCAGGTCTTTTGGTTGCAACAATGAAAAACCTGACTAAAATACAAAGTTTGGCTCTGCTCAGAATAGGCAGCAGAGCCTACTGTACTGGTACTTACTAGGGAAATGGGAACAAAAACTTAAGACTCTTTCTCCCTTCTTTCTTCTCTTACTATGGAAACTAAAGGAGCCCACTTTCTTGAGAACTTATAAAAATGTTGGGAAAAGAGGCTAACCCCTTTTGGTCTCTTACCATGAAAAAAAACAAACAACTAACTGGTAGTTTAAAATTTTGTTTAATCACCAACCCTCCTCCCTTTAATTTTTATTAGGGGAGAAAGCTGGCAACACACAGGTAAACTCCTTGGGTAAACAGGACAAACTGCTCATTGGCTGTATTGAAAAACAGAAACAAAATGATCCAGAGTAAAATCAGGTATTTGCCACAGGTCCTACAAGTCCCCAGACAATATAAGAGATCTAGTAATGTCCACAGGAGAAACTACTATACTGTGCTTTTCAAATTGTATCTTAATTTTCATTAGGTTTCCTAATTCCCTGTACAGTGTTAAGTAATTGATTCTGACAACCCTCTCTATTTCTGGGCCATTGCCTCTAACCCAAGAGAGTTATAAGCAACAAGGAAGCTATAATGGACAAGAAAAATGTTTTTTTGTTGAATATTATGATGACCAAAGAAGTCCCCAGAGAGTTCCAAGAAGGTATGACTATTAAAAACTCAAATTCGAAAAAGGAGCCTTCTTTAGTCAACTTTGAAAACTTTTTATTTTGGGGAGGGGGCAGTGCTGGGGATTGAACTCAGGGCCTCACATATGCTAGGCAAGCACTTTACCACTGAGCCACATCCCTAGGCCCTTGTAGTCAATTTTGAAATGAAGCTTTAAAATGGTGAAAAATTTTTCATTTTAAAGGTATTAAACCTATGCTGGTCACAAATTTAATTGAGATAGCAGTATTAAAGCTCGTTCAGTAAATGCTTCCTATCAAAGAACTTGTCTTCTCTGTAAAAGAGCTGACCTTAAAACTCTAATTTAGGAAATGAATAAAAATACATTCTATCTATCCTTCTGGTGAAGAGCTACTATTTAAGAAACTCTGACCTTAAAATACCATGATTCCACAATCATACTAAAGGCTCAAAGTTAGTATTCTGAAGATTTAATCTGTTTTATGAAGATAAGATAGTATTTTACCAGTGAATATTCACTTTAGTCTTTGAACTCTGTGATTTGTACAAATGTATTAAATAAAAAATTAATGACAGGTGCAGTGGTGCACACCTGTAATTCCAGTGGCTCGGGAGGCTGAGAAAGAAGGATCTTGAGTTCAAAGCCAGCCTCAGCAACAGTGAAGCACTAAGCAACTCAGTGAAACCCTGTCTCTAAAAGACTGGGGATGTGGCTCAGTGGTTGAGTGCCCCTGAGTTCAATCCTCGGTACCAAAAATTAAAATTAAAATTAAAAAAATGCCCTGAAATTTCTAAGTTTCAGAAAAATAACTATCTCACTTTAAAAAAATACTTACACATAATTAGTTAAAATGATGTAAACATAAAACGTCCATTTTTCAAGTTCAACATTCTACAAAATATTATGAAACATTAAATGTATAAAAATGTGTGGAAACAGATTTAAATAATTTAAATAATAATAAAAACATTTATATACCGACTGGATCAAAAAATAAAACATTACCATATCTCAGAGGCTTCCAAATGATCCTATTTAATTATTTTCTCCACCTTCCTTGCTATTTCATAGGATACAAATCTCTTCTGTTTTTCCTTTACTTTTTCACTTCTTTATGAAGTCTTCTGAATAGAAGCTCTTAATTTTTTTTTTTTTTTTTGGTACCAGGGATTGAACCCAGGGGTGCTTAACCACTGAGCCACATTCCCAGCCCTTTTTTATATTTTAATAGAGACAGGGTCTCACTGAGTTGCTTAGGGACTCACTAAGTTGCTGAGGCTGACTCTGAACTTCTAATCTTCTGCCTCAGCCTCCCAAGCCACTGGGATTACAGGCATGTGTCACTGTGCCTGGCTAGAAGTTCTTAATTTTAATGTGTTCAATTTAATCACTTTTTTCTTTTATGGAAATCATTTACTTGTTCTTAAGGAATCCTTCTAAGTCCTGAGATCATAAAAAAATATCCTCTTATTCTGGCTTCTGAGAAAATAATTCCTGGGCTAGGACTGTAGCTCAGTGGCAGAGTGCTTGCCCAGCATGTGTAAGGCACTGGGTTCAATTCTCAGCATCACATAAAAAAATAAATAAAGATATTGCGTCCATTTACAGTTAAAAAATATTTTTTAAAAACCCTGAGAAACTTAGGATTTAGCAAGATTTCCTGTAGAAAAAGCTACTCTAAAGAAAGTTTGAAAAGCCTTCATCTAAGTAAATAAATACCACAAATTCTCATGGAAAGAACAATTTATCTACACAGATAATATGGTGAAATTTTACATCTATTTCTAAATAATAATCTTTCAATGAGATCTAATTCCATCTTATCAAACAGTTACTCAAAAACAAACAAACAAAAAAACCCAAATGTCTTTTCTTGACCACTCAGGGTTCAACTATAAAAATTATAAATTAGGCAAGGTATAGTGGTTACTCAGGAGGCTGAGGCAGGAGGATTGCATGTTCAAGGTCAGTCTGGACAACTTGGCAAAACCCTGTCTCAAAATAAAAAATAAAAAGGATTGGGGATGTAGTTCAGTGGAAGAATGCATGTCTAGCATGTTTGAGGTCTTGGGTTTGATCCCCAGCACCATTTAAAAAAAGAGAAAAAAAAACAAAACAAAACAAAAAAAACTTCAAATACATTTCAGTATTACGCAATCCTATCCAATAGGATCTTAGATATTAAAGTCTATCTAACCAGTATGATGTGATTCTAAGACTGTTGTGCTTTCCAAATTTGTGTGTGTATATGTGTGTGTGTGTGTGTGTGTGTGTGTGTGTGTGTGTGTGTGTGTGTGTATATATATATATATATATATATATATATATAATATATTCTGGGGGCAGGGGAGGGGGTTAAACCCAGTGCCTTGAGCATGCTAGGTAACTGCTCTACCACTGAGTTACATCCTCAGCCCTCAAGTTCTATCTTAATTTCACAGGTTTTCTGATCCTTCTATAGAACTAAGTAATTGATTTTGACTATCCTTTCTGTTTTGGGGCTGTTGTCTCTAAACCAAGAGTCAGCAAATTTTCTCTGCAAAGGGTCAGACAGTAAATATTGTAGGCTTGGGTCACTTGGCCTCTATCAAAACTACTCAAGGGTCTTTGTAGGGCATAAGTAGCCATGGACAATAAACAAATGAGACTTACTATATTCCAATAAAACTTTATTTATAAAAACAAGCAGTCAGTCAGATTTGGCCCACAGGCCAGACTGCTAGTCCCTGCTCAACTATGAGTTTAGTAATCAAACTTTAGACATAATAGGAATGTGCATTTGCAATGGAGTGTTGAAGAGGTTCACCTTGAGATATATATGTGGACTTTTATTTATTTTGGGTAGACATGATTTACATGGTTTGGAGTTTCAAACTAGTGAGTTTCCTTTCAGTATATGCCTTGAATGTTTTTGCACAAATTATCCTTTAGAAGATTGTCATTACTAGAATTTTGGTGGTAATTTCAATATTCCCTATTTATATTTTTTCCTCTCATTCAATCACATAGCACACCAATTCCCAGTCCTATGACATGCCAATAAAATCTATTTTATTTCTCTATATACCTATTTTATAAAAAAATCAAACTGTACATTACTTCAAAGTCATAACGCTTTTTGTTTTTCTTCAGTAATGCTCTTAAGAAGATGAAAACGTGACACCACTTTAAGAACAAAATTTAATCTCCCAATTTAAAAAGCAATAAGATAGGGGGCTGGGGAGATAGCTCAGTCGGTAGAGTGCTTGCCTTGTAAGCACAAGGCCCTGGGTTTGATCCCCAGCACCCAAAATAAATAAATAAATAAATAAATAAAAAGCAATAAGATAAACTGTGTTAGAAATTTACTTACATTTTCATCATCATCTTCCGCAGCAGAAATCTGGGCTATATGTTTCTTGGGTATCACCAGAAAATGTGTTGGTGCTTGAGGGGAAATGTCATGGAAAGCAAGACACTAAGGGATTAAAAAAAAAAAAAAAAAAAAAAAAAATCAAAGTTTTACTATATTATCTGCTTGGCTGAAACTTCTTTCAACAAGTATTTATTGAGCACAAATCATGTGGGAGACTGTAGTAGATGCTAAGAAAATAGAAATAAACAATATACATACAAGTCCTCTGACCCTTTCTATGGAATTTAAAGACAGATTTTTAATATATAAAGGTGTGGCAGATGCAGGGGTGTGGGCCTGTAGTCCCAGCAACTTTGGAGGCCCAGGCAGACAGATCACATAGTCAGTTTGAGGTCAGAGAAACACAGTGAGACCCTGTCTCAAAAAACAAACAAAGCACAAAGGTGTAATTACCAAAGGTCATACATGTTACCAAAAAAAAAAAAAAAAAATTATTATCACAGAAAAACCTGAGTTGGATTAAATGAGACAGTGATATTTAAACTGTGATCCAATGGTTGAGTAGAAATTAGCTACATCAACTCTTCAGTGGGATCTCCTGAATCTCTTCATCTGCAAGTCACCCTGTCCTTCATAGCTCTCTACCCTGTCCTTCATAGCTCTGAAGTAGAGGGCTTTTTCCCTCTACTTCAAAGATCCTCTCTCCCTCCAAACCCAACAGTTTAATTTAAAATACTATTCATTACTCAGCTTGAAATGTGAAATCCTCTCTCCCAGTGCCGCATATATATATATATATATATATAAAGATTTCTGAAGGAAACCTGATTCCCTTCCCCTCACACTGTCTCCAGATCAGAGTCCTGATTGTGCAATTTCCTGTTTAACTTTTTTTCCCTTTACGGGAATCAATCAGTTTTATAATCACATATTGTCTGATATTTAGTTAAATAGATATTCTTCCCATTTAACTCAACAATTTAAGAAACATACTATACCCTTTTGTGGAACTGAACAGTACAAGTAGCATTTAGACAAATTAGCTAGAAGTATCTTTAAATATATGCACTATATGAATGTCCTTATCTCATTTGTTCTTTACTGAAGGTGGAAGCTGTTAAGAACTCATGCATGTTTGTTTCAGAAGTAATTTTATTTGGTTATTCCCTACAAAATGCTGCATCATGCTGTTATGCTGGAGTTCAAAAGTCATTATTCCAATGACCATTTATAAAAAACAACTGGAAACTTAAGAAACACGCTTTTTCTAAAACAAAAGAACTTCCCAACTAGTGACAAAAGTATTTAAATTAAATCCAACTCAAAGAACTAATTAAATCTTAGATAACGCTTTAAATCTAAGTAAATACCAATAGCATTGTTTTTCTTATATTCCATATTTCTTACCAAAGGCCGAAAGCTTTCCCTGATAAGAGGAGAATGATATATAATGGGGGTGGGGGGAAGTGAGAGAAGAATGGGGAAACTTTAGATTATGTAGAAGGAAATGAGAGGGAGGGGGCATAAAAAATGGGGGAATGAGACAGACATCATGACCCTATGTACATGTATGACCACACGAATGGTATGAATCTACATTGTGTACAACCATAGAGACGAAAAGTTGTACCCCATTTGTGTACAATGAATCAAAATGCAGTCTGTAAAAAAATTAAAAGATAAATAAAAAAACTTTTAACAAAATGCTTACAAAACTTCTACCTAAATATGCCAACCTCCTGCTCAGCTTTACAATGGAATCCAAACCCATAAATGCAAATGTCCACTAAATAATTCGCCTGTAATGAATTCAACAAAAACTATATTCTTAGTCCCTTGGCATAAAACTGCTTCCTGCTGAATACAAAAGGAACCATTCAACTCTTTTAAGGGCATGTTATTCAGCGGTAGAGCTCAAAGAAGAGCAAACTCCTGCCCGCCCCGCGCGACCCCGCGGCCGCCAGCGCAACCGGGTGCCGTGCGGTGCTGTGCCCGGCGAGGCGGCGCCCGGGAACGCCCGGGGAAGGCCGGCTGTGCGCGGGAGATCGCGGAGATTGGGCCCGAGTCAGGGCGCGATCGGGTTTCTCCCTGTCAAGCAGAGCGCCGGCGAGATTGCGAGATTCCCGACACCGACGAGGACCGCGGCAGACGCCCGGCCGGCCGGCGTTGCCTCCGGGGAGCCCGCGCGCCCCACGCCCGCCCAGGCTCCGCGGCGCGGCCCGCACCCGCGGCTGATAACGCGTAACCGGAGCGCCGGCACGCGCCGGCCGGCCGCCTCCGTGCCCGCGGCCCTGCCCGCTGGCTGGGGGCCCGCCGCTGAGGCCACGCGGGCGCTCGGCCGGGCGGCCGGGCCCCGTCCCTCCCTCCCCTTCCCAGGGAAACCGACGTGCCCTCGGGCCGCTGCCCCGCCTTGGCTCCCGAGCGAGAGGTGTCCAGCGTCTACCTGGTCATCCTCGAAAATGATTTTGGCGGGGATTTCCTTGCGGATGATCTTCCCGAAGATGGTGTCGCCGCCAGGTTGGGCGACCTGAGCCTTGGCGATTTCATCTGCCATCTCGGCCTCCCTCCCGCACGGTGGCCAGGAGAGAAGTCCAGAAGACCGAGGAACCCGCGGAGCCAGCAGAGGGCGGGTGCACGCGGCCCCCGCCAAGCCTGCGCAGGGACCGTGCCTCGCGCCCGGTCCTGCGCCTGCGCACTGGCCGCCCGGGCTGCGGCTGCGACGGTGCCGAGCGCGCGGAAGTAGCGAGTGTACCTCCTGCAAGGAGGCTCTCCCTGGGCGTTTTCCCTTCTTCATTTCTTTTTCCCCGAGGAGTGGAGTGGCATAGCCTTTCACCTGCTTTTGGGCCCTTGTAGGAAAAAATGGACACTGTGACCAAAAAGATTTGATTATGTGGTGCTGGCCATGTTTGCTGAGACATCTTACTTAACACTTCCTTTCTCAACTACTTAATTAAGGTCTTGACTACAGCAATGAAGTTCATCTTGCATGAGGGTTTTTTTTCTCCCCCTAGCAGTGGCTCTCAACTTTGCACATTAAAATCACTTGGGGATTTTATTTATTGGCAGTGGGGATTTGTTT
The DNA here is from genome assembly GCF_902686455.1 of Sciurus vulgaris. Lineage (NCBI taxonomy): Eukaryota > Metazoa > Chordata > Mammalia > Rodentia > Sciuridae > Sciurus > Sciurus vulgaris. Next base: position 29,825,486 of record NC_136466.1, read on the forward strand.
TTTGGCACACATGACTGGCACAGTCTTATGATTCCAGCGATTTAGGAGGCTGAGGCAGGAGGATCACAAGTTGCAGGCTAGCCTCAGCAATTTAGCAAGACCCTGTTCAAAATTTAAAATAAGGGCTGGGATTACAGCTCAGTGGTAGAACCCTCACCTAGCACGCTTGAAGCCCTGAGTTCAATCCCCTTCATCTCTCTCTCTCTCTCTTTCTCTCAGACACACACACACACACACACACACACACAGAGAGAAAGGATAAATACTCTTGAACAATTTTTAAAAGGCTAGGGATGTAGCTCAGCAGTAAAGCACCTCAAGGTTCAATCCCCAGGGCCCAAAAACAAAACAAAACAAAACAAAAAGTTAATAAAATCACTTGGGAAGCTTTTAAAACTCCCTGGGAACCTGGCAATACCCCAGACCAATTAAATCTGAATCTCTGAAAATGAGGCCCAGGCATCAGTAGTTTGTAAACTCCCTAAACTGTTCTACGAAGATTTTTTTTCCCAGCAGTCATCAACAAAGTGTAATGCCCCACCTTAAAGGAACAAAGCCTTCCTTAATCCCTCCTTTTTAAAAAGTGTTCTCTTAACATTGTGTCCACTTTCTCAGCTTTCGTTTGTAGTTCATTTCTCTCTTGGGAAGGGTACTCCACTTACAAAATCCCAACAATTCTAGTTATCATACTAGATCTCCTGGCATCATTTGCTACTGTTGACCATTCCCTCCTTTCCGCAGTGGCCTTCACTCTGCCACTTCTCTGCTGCCATTTTCTTTCACAGTGAGCTCCAGTTCTATACTTCTCTGTGGTTTCTGTTCTTGGCTACCTTCTCTAGTTAACAGTATTAACTAGAGATCAGTGTCCATATTAAGAAAACTATATAACCTCCTAAATTGCCCTTTATGATTACACTTTACACTTAACCACTTTTTTTTTTTTTTCAGTACTGGGAATCGAACTCAGGGCCTTGTGCTTGCAAGGCAAGCACTCTACCAGCTGAACTATCTCCCCAGCCCTACACTTAACCACTTTGTCCTGGCAAAATTATTCCTAGCGATTCCCTTTAATTTTTTTTTTTTTTTTTTTTTTTTTTTGGTGGGGGCGAATACTAGGGATTAAACTCAGGAGCACGCAACCACTGAACCACATCCCCAGCCCTATTTTGTATTTTATTTAGAGACAGGGTCTCACTGAGTTGCTTAGTGCCTCACCTTTGCTTAGGCTGGTTTTGAACTCTGATCCTCCTGTCCCGGCCTCCTGTACTGCTGGGATTACAGGCTTGCGCCACCATGCCCAGCTCCCTTTAATCCTAAAAGTGTCCCATTCATTACATCTGTTATCAAAGACATTACTGAGACAATTGGTGAAATCTAAATAATGCTTATAAATGAGACAGTAGTTTTGAGATCATGTTAATCTCCTTTTTAACAACAGCAAAATTATCAAAATCATTTGGTCTGAGGTGGGGCCTCTAAGTTAGACTTCTAACATGTTCCTAGGTAATGTGGTTGCTGCTGACCCTGGAACTACTCTTTGAGGACTACCAGTATAAAGGAATGTTTTATAGGAAAACATCCTGACATATTTAGAAGGGTATCATGTCTGCAACCTACTCTCAAGCAGTTCAGAGAAAGAAAAATAATCCCTTGGGAAGGATAAGCAATCACAGTAAAATGTTAACATTTGGAAAATCTTGGTGAAAGGCATATACAAGTTCCGTATTTTTCTGGCAACTTTCCTTTAAGTCTAAAATTGTCAAAAAAAAAAGTGATATTTTAGTCCCAGCTACTGAGGAGACTGAGGCAGGATCACTTGAGTCCAGGAGTTTCGGGCTAGGGAGGGCAACATAGCAAGGACCTATCTCAAAAGAAAAATGTATGCTATTTTGGATAATAAATAATATAGTCAACTTTCACTTAGTCTAAAGGCTGCATCATCCATAAAGAAAATGACTTAAGTACTTGTCTCCTGACCTTCGTCTCCCCTTAATTCCATACTAGCTCAAAGATGTAAATTATTTCTTATTCATCACCTCCACAAGGCCCTTGAAATATAACTTTGCTCCCTCCACAAGAAATCAACACCTCCTCCTATTATAGTCAATATCCATGATAAGGCCATTCATTCAGTTGCTCAAGTCAAAAGCCTTGAATTCATTCTTAAATCTTCTGTGGTAATTTCAACAGATATCATGAATCTACCTCTCACCTCCTCTATCCCCACTACTCTAACCCAATATCATCCCTGACTTGGAGTCCTTGAAGGGATCCTAGTTGGAAAGACTCTGCTTTCACTGTTGTTAGTTTGCCACATAGTACCCAAAATTATATTTGTAAAATATAAATCATGAATACCACTCTCTTGCTGGTAATATTCCAGGGCATTTCATTACAGAATAATATTCAAATCCTTAGCTTACAGGGCTCTATGTGGTCAGGCCCATGGCAGCTTCTCCTATCTCATCTCCTCCCATTGCAACCTGATGAGGATGAGCTGCGTGGAATATGCTACATCCTAATCCCTGGGGTCTGTGAATATGTCACCATACATGGAAAAGGGATTTTGCAGATGTGATTAAGGATGCCAAGGTAGGGAGATTTCTGGATTATTTAGGTGGACCCAGTGTAATCACAGGGCCCTTTGTGAGTGAAAGAAAGATACTCCATCACAGGAGAAAGAAATGTGATGTCAGAAGCAGGGTGGAGATTTGAAGATGCTCTGCTGTTGACTTTAATGATGCAAGAGGTCATTATAAGTGACCTGGAAGTCATAAGTCAAACTGGGTTCCACTGAGCTAAAATGAAGTTGTCAACAGGGCTGCATTCTTTGAAGACTCTAGGAGTGAGTTCATTCTCTTATCTTTTTGAGCTTCTAGAGACCACCTGCACACTTGGTGGTCTATCTCCAAAGAGAGCAGGGGAGTATCTTCAGACCTCTTCCTGTCTATTCTTCCTTTTTCTACTTTCAAGAATCTTTGTGATTCATTAGGCCCAGCAGACAATCCAAGATAATCTCCCATCCCTAAATTTCTAATTTAATCATATCTGCAAAGCCCCTTTCATCACATAAGGTAATATAATCAAAGGTTCTGAGGTCATGAACATAGAATCTTTTGGAGAGCACTTTAACTCCCTACAACAAAGTTCCGTGTACTTATGTAATGTTGGAATTTCCTCTTCAGTTTTGGACCCTATACTTTCAGATGCAGACAAACCAGGATGCTTTCCCATAACAAACAGAAAGAGCTACTTCATTTATGGAACAGTGAAAGGAACCACAGAGATTTATTTAAGACAAAAAGAGTCACAGACTGAACTGATTTTGGCCTTATAGGAACTAAATTTTCAAATATCAGCAGATGACCAGGCATGGTGGAGCATGCCTGTATCCCAACAGCTGGGGAGGCTGAGACAAGGGTATTATAAGTTCAAGGCCAGCCTCAGCAATTTAGTGAGGTCCTAAGCAACTTAGTGAGACCCTGTCTCAAAATAAAAAAGGTTGGGGATGTAGCTCAGTGTTGAATTGCCCCTGGGTTAAATCCCCAGTACCCACCCACCCCCAAATCAGCAGATAATTTTCAGCTAGCCAGAAACTATCATAACAAATTACAAATTTTCAATAAGTGGGGCTATGATTTTAAAGAGGAATTTATAAAAATCTTTTAATCATTGTCACCATTCAGAAGACAACACAATACAATGTCTTAAGAGCATCTAATTTATTGTTTCCTGGATTAAATATGATATCTAGTACATTGGTTAAATTGTTGCCAGATGCCTTCCACAAATCAAATGCACCTTAATTTTTTTTTTTTTTTTTTAAGCCAGTCACGGTGGCACACCCCTGTAAGCCCAGCGACTCAGAAGGTTCACAAGTTGAAGGCCAGCTTCATCAATTTAGCAAGGCTGGGAGCAACTTGGCAAGAGCCTGTCTCAACTATAAAATATAAAAAGGGCTGGGGATGTAGTCAGTGGTAAAGCTCCATTGGGTTCAACCCCCAGGATAAAAATAAATGAATAAATAAGTAAAGTTGACTATTATCTTGCTATTCTCATGATGACTTGCAGTATATTGAAATGCAGACAATAGAGAAGAAAAGGGGTCTAGAAGTTAATCTTAAAGTTTGTGGGAGTAGGAAAGGTGAACAACTATTATGACATAGGAACAACATTGAGATCTTTTTTGCTGCTTGCAAGGTCCTAAAGTAAAATGTACTTAAATGCGCTTCCTGCTTGTTTATGATTATGATGCTGTTAATAAATTACCCATTTCCTAGTGGAGCAAAACAAATAAGTAGGGCAAGTTAAGTAGGCAGGATATAAAGGGTGTGAATAGTCTTTGGGATCCGGTTTAGCGGATTTGTATCCCAGAGCTGCATTTATTAGTTATGCGAACTTGAGCAAGTAACTCAACTTCACCGTCTTGGGAAGAATAAATGAGAGACTGTACGAATATAAGTTTTAAAATCAGCGTTCCCATCAATGTCCACTGTAGTTAATGCTTGGCTCTTATTTTTGCTTATTTCCAAGGAGACAGTCTCAATTGGAAACCGCTAAAATACGGGCTAAATATAAGTGACCCTAGCCTCTAAGAGGAGGTAACGACTCCGGACGGAAGTGATTCTACCCCTAATAAACATGGCTTCCAGGTGGTTTCCGTTCTCCTCCGGCCAGTAATTGGGCTCCGCTACTTCTCGCGGTTTTACAGTTGCTAAACTATTGGCAAACGCCTCTCTCTGATCCTTTCGAGGAAGGCGGGGCCACGAAGGAGATACTGCGTGATGATTGGTTGTGGCGCCCTAGGAACAGGCCACGGGGAGTTGTACGCCAGCGCCAGGCCTTGATTGGTTGCCAAGAGGCGGGGCGACTCCACCACTTGAGGGGTGGCCACAACCGAGAAGAGAGCCATGGGTCAGGCGGCCAAGGTGACAGGGCCTGGGAAGGGAGTGGGTGCGGTGCCGATGGTAAGGCCAAATTTGTGGCCCTTAAGGTTGTCTGGAATTTCTGGAGGCTGAGGTTCGGGACCCTTTTTGGAGGATGACCGACCCTAAGGGGTAGTCGTGGGTCGGTGCAGGTGCGGAGGAGGGAGGGAGAAGTCAGTGTGGTTCTTAGTTCTCGGTGCTAACCGGGTACCAAGTGTTAATGCTTGGCTCATATTATGATAAAAGCACGCGACTTGAGTTGTGAGTAATTGAGGGACCAATTTCCATCTCTGAGAAGTAAAGGAGATGCTAAATACAATCTTGAGTTACAACCATTCAGTGATGGGGAACGTTACTTCAGATGATCAGAAAGGGCGTAGAAGTGTAGGAACCATGGAAACCGAACCCCGACAGAATTATTTCAAGGGTAATATTGAGCGAGAAACAGCAGAGATTTGTGAGACCATAATTCTCAGAGCTGGGGATGTGCTGGACCCACCTGGGTTTTCTCTCTAAAGACCTAGTCCCAGCTTCTTTTCTGGTCAAGCCGATGCTCATTCCTTACCAGTGCCCAATTCTCAGAGTAAATATCTTTTGACTAAATATCAGCATTGTGGCTCATTAGGACTTGTAGTTGTCCCTGGCCAAAACAGACACAGAAAGGAAGAAGTGACTTTCTACAGTACTTTGAGGAAAAGCAATGTGTTTATGGTCGATCAATAATAGGGAGCCACCAAGCAGTCTTCAATACATTTTAAAAGAAGTCAACAGCAGCAATAGAAGCAAAATTGTACTGCCCTAGTCTCCTGAGTAGCTGGGACTAAAAGCTTGTGCAATGTCTAATTTACCTCTCCTCACTTTCTTAAATTACTTGCACCATTTCTTCCACTGCTCTTGCAATGTTAAATTCCCTGGTTTCTGTGATGGCTTGTGTATGTGCACATGCTGGGGATTGAGCCCAGGGCCTTACACAGTGTTAAGTACATGCTGTACTATGATGCCTTTAAAATCCATATTTTTGCCAACAATCTCTTCAAGGCTATCAAAACTTTTACTACCAAGCATTTCAGAATTCTTCTTTCCTATACACATTACTCAATTACAAAGCCGTTTGCACATTTTTAGATACTTGTCATAGCAATCTCCCATTTCCCAGTACCAAAATCTACATTCATTTCCTACAATTGTCTTAACAAAGTACAGGTTAAGCATCCCTAATCCCAACATTAGTAATCTGAAATGCTCTAAACCATAAAACTTTTTGAGCATCAGTGTGATTGCTAAAAAATTTCAGATTGGGCTTGGGTTGTGGCTCAGTGATAGAGTGCTTGCCTAGCATGTGTGAGGCACTGGGTTTGAACCTCAGCACCACATAAAAATAAATAAATAAAATAAAGGTATTGTGTCCATGTACAACTAAATATGTATTTTAAAAAGAGTTTCAGATTTTTCAGATGAGGGGTGCTGATCTAAGCAATATTCTAGAATTTTGAGAAACCTCAAAATCTGGAAAGTTTCTGATCCCAAACATTTTGTTTAAGGACACTCAATCTGCCATGAACAGTGTGGCTTTCAACAACAGAAACTTGTGTCACCATATCAGAGGCTAGAAATCCATGGTCAAGATGTTAACAAGGCCACACTTACTCTGAAACACTGTGGTGTCTTTCCCTGCTTTTTCTTAGCTTCCGATGGTAGCTATCAGTCCTTGGTGTTCTGTGACTTGCTGTTGTATCATTACAGTCTCTGTCTTTGTCTTCACCTGGCTATCTTTCCTCTGTGTTTCCATCTTCATGTGGTATTTTCCTCACATTGGAGTCTCAATGGTGTAGGGCCCACCCTAGTGACCTCATCTTAACTTGATTACATCTTGCAAAAAGTTTATTTCCTAATAAAGTCACATTTACAGGTATCTGGGATTAGGACTTCAACTTTTTTGGGGTGGGTAGATACAATTCAAGGCATAATAGTATGGATATTCCACATTTTCTTTACCTATTCATGAGGCTATAGACATTTAGGTTGTTTCCACTTTTTGGCTATTATGAATAATCCTGCTGTGAACATTAGTGTACAAGATTTTGTGCACATTTTAATTTTTCTTGGGTATATACCTAGTAATAGAATTGTAATAGATTTATTGGATCGTGTGATGACTATGTTTAACTTTTTGAGCAACTGCTGAACTTTTCCAGAGCAACTGCATCATTGTACATTTTCACGCAACAATATATCAGTTCCATTTTTTCTGCATCCCTTGCCAATATAGTTATTGACTTTGTTTTACTACTGCTATCCTACTGGGGTGTGGTAACATCTTATTGCTGTTTAGATTTGGATTTTTCAGATGGGAGAGAATGTTGAGCATCTTTTCATGGCTCATTAACCGTTTGTGCATCTTTTTTGGAGAAATGTCTACTCAAATCCTTTGCATATTTTTAAAATTAGAGATTTATTATTGTTGAGGTATAAGTGTTCTTTTGATATTCTGGATACTAAGCCCTTATTAGTTATATGATTTGCAGTTATTTTCAACATTCTGTGGTTTTTCTTTTCTCTCGAAATAGGGACTCACTCTGTTGCTCTGTCTGAGCTCAAACATGCGTGCAATGTTCCTGCCTCCGCTTCCCAAGTGCCTGGGATTATAGGCTGCACTCCTGCACCCAGCTAGTTTTTGTTTGGTTTTATTTAGTACTAGAGTCTTAACTTAAGGGTGCTTTACCACTGAGCTACATCCCCAGTCCTTTTTATTTTGAGACAGGGTATCAGAACTAAAAGTTGCTAAGGCTGACCCAGAATTTTCGATCTCCTGCCTCAGCCTCCTGAGTTACTAGGATTACAGGTATGTGCCATAGTACCTAACTTTTTTTCTTTCTTGATAGTGTCTTTTACCTTTCTCTTTTAAAAATAAATTTTTACAAAGATGACAAATACATAAAGTTTAAAAAGTAAAATAGAAAACCAATAGATGCCCATTTCCTTCTATCTATTCCCAATTCTTACTCCTCATAGATAAGTGCTTTTAATCATTTTAATCATCTGGGATTTACTTCTGTATTTCTAAGTAACATGTTTAAACTGCTACTTATTGATTTATTTTTTGAGACTTTTTTCATTGACATTTAGTTATGGAAGATGAGAACTAGTCTCCCTCGTATACCATGTCTTCAAAATGTATGGTTTTTGACTTTTTTTTTTTTTTTTTTTTGGTGGTGCTGGGGATTGAACTCAGGGCCTTGTGCATGCTAGGCAAGCACTCTACCAACTGAGCCATATCCCCAGCAAAATGTATGGTTTTTGAAGAATCAGTTTACATCTTTGTTATTATTCCTATTATTATTATTCCTATTATTATTTGTAATTATTTGTTTTCAAGACTTGAAGACATTCTCTTATCTTCTCACAGTGATGTTATTTAGAAGTTAGATACCATTCTGATTTTTCTAATCCTTTAAATGTGAGCTGCTTTTTTTCCCATAGATTTTATTCTTTATTAGCATTTCACTGAACTTACATCATGATGTGCTACTCTGAGTTTTGTGTTTTACCCTTGGTGGAACCCTTCTGCCTAATGACTCAGGTCTTTACTTGGTGAAATTTTCTTTTTCTTTTTTTCCTTTCATTTCTCTTTTGTTGGTGCCCCTGCTGATATTACTATTGGGCCTTCTGGATTACTCTCTTAATTTTCTTGTTTTCTCTCCTCAATTTCTGTCTCTGGATTTTTATTTTATGTTCTGGGCAGATTTTCTCAACCTAATCTTTGCTTTCATACATTTGTTACCCAAGAGATTTTAGGAGTTTTCTGTTCCCAATTTTCCTGTTTTGTTGTTGTCTGTCTTTGATATTACCAGTTTTCTAATGCATATAAAACACTTAATATGGTGTCAGGCATGCAGTATGTTCAGTGAGTGTTAGATTATCTAGATAATAGATTGAAGGAAAAGAGGAAATGATGGTTTAGTGACATAACTTTGTAAATTGTCTAAGAAAGAGATGGAAGGGGTTTGAACTTAAAGTTTTGGGGATGGAGGATATAAAAATGTTTAGAGAAGTGTTCCTAAAGTTTCTGTATGAAGAGTAGGGTAGATTTAAAGGATGACCTTCGGATTTTTTGGCTTGAGAAACTCAGTGGTCTCCAAAAACTAAAATTGAGAAGAGAGGGGCTAGGGATATAGCTCAGTGGTGAGGCTCCAAGTTTGATCCCCAGCACCACAAAAATAAATAAATGATAAAAATAAAATTGAGAGGACAGGGAAGAAGAGCAATATTGGGAGAATAATATTGAATACCATTTTGGACTTGAGAAGTGAGAGGTGACCTCAGCTTATCACAAAAACATGGTGATAGGGCTGGGGTTATAGCTAAGTGGTAGAGCGCTTGTCTAGCACGTGTGAGGCACTGGGTTTGATCCTCAGCACCACATAAAAATAAATGAATAAAATAAAGGTATTGTGTACTCCATCTACAACTAAAAAAAAGAAAAGAAAAGAAAAGAAAAAATCTTGATAATCTTTAACCAAAATGTCAGCCTCTTTCTTTTTTACACAAACTCAGAATATTCATAAGTCTCAGTAAAGTCTACTTTGCTTTTGAAAAACTGCAATTAAACTTGCCTAAATTATTTACAACATTTTTTTCTGGCTCTTTTCAGGTATAATAAGTTCATGATCTTGTGTATGTGTGTGTATGATTTTAAGAGCAGATGAAAGCTTCAATATGTTCAGAAAGATGTGAACAAATTCATACTAGACTGGTAAAGTTAGCAGACTGGTATGTTTTGTTTTGGTTTCTGGGTACTGGGGACTGAACCACTTAGCCACATCCATAGCCCTTTTTATATTTTATTTAGAGACAGGGTCTTTCCCAGTTGCTCAGGTCCTTACACTAAGTTGCTGAGGCTGGCTTTGAACTCTTGATCCTCCTGCCTCAGCCTCAGGAGCCACTGGGATTGCAGGTATGTGCTACTGTGCCTGGCAGCAGTCTGTTTTTTAATAGGATTATTCCCTTTTAAACCATTCTTTAAATTTTGTTTGCTTCAGAGAACTTTCTATTGTTTTTATGAATATAGCTAAATTTTTTTGTGTGCTGAGGATTGAACTCAAGGCCTATGCATGCTAAGCATGCACTCTACCACTGATCTATACTTCCTGTCTATCTATAAACAAATAGATATGTATGTATCTATGTATGTATGTATACATAAACACATGTACATATATACATACATATATTTTTTTAATTTAAAGATAAATAAGAAAGGAAAAGTTATGGTTTCCCAAGCTGTGGTTTTTACCAACTATTCTGCAAAATACCTTAATAAACAAATAGAAAAAGAATATTATTAATTCTTGCAATATAATTATGGGAAATGTTAAAGTTTTTTTTATGAAGTCTGAATTCATATTTTCTTAACAGGTTTTACAGCTCTTTAAAACACTGCACAGAACCAGACAACAAGTTTTTAAAAATGATGCCAGAGCATTAGAAGGTAAACGTATTTTTTACCTCTCTGGAGCAAGTTCATTATTTAGATGGCTGCTATTCTGTTCTAGAGACCCTGCCTGTTTGGTCAAGATCCATCTTATGGAATGACTTTTACTATCTCTTCTTGGAGATTATTCCCCTTTTGATTTTTTACTTCTTTTTCTCTTTTGTTGGTGCCCCTGCTAATCTAACTGTTGAGGATTACTCTCTTCATTTTCTTATTTTTTCTCCTTAATTTCTCTCTCTGGATTTCTATTCTACATTCTAGGCAGTTTTTCTCAACTTAATCTTTGATTTCACACATTTATAGTTTATAAAGATTTGTTGATTTGTTTACATTACTTTTTTTTTTTGGTACTGAGGATTGAATCCAGGGGCATTTAACCATTGAGCCACATCCCCAGCCCTTTTTATTTTGTATTTTGAGACAGGGTCTCACTAAGTTGCTTAGAGCCTCACTAAGTTGCTGAGGCTGGCCTTGAACTTGTGATAGTCCTTCCTCAGCCTACTGAGTCCTTGAAATTACAGGCATATGCTACCATGTCTTGCTTCTGTCACATTTATTTGAGGAATATCTACTTAAAGAAAAAAAATTAATCAGGTTTTCATAAAGAATCAGGAAATGGTAGGTCAGAATTTCAGTAGCTTGCCTTATTTTCAGATCATTAAACCTGTTTCTCTCTCATCATATTTTCACATGCTCTAGGACCAGATACCATCATACTGTAAATGCCAGTGTCAGTTTAGAAATCATAGTAGTTGTGAAAGAGAACCAACTCAGATGATTCCAAATTCAGCATCTCCCTGTTTTAAGCAGTTTCTACCTTATCTGGAAGTTACAGCTGTAAGCCTTAGGTTCAGCATTGGTCATAGTCAGCTCCACTCCCAGCTTCCCTTGAAATTCAAATTTTTCTAATTCACCAGAAATAATTTTGTAAGCATTAAGGTATATGCATCATATGTATTTTAAACAAATTCCTAATACAATTATATCAGTTCTGTGAGGTAGTTACTCTTATAACTTCTACTTTTGCAGAGGAGAAAACCAACAGAATGTGAAAAGACTTACTCCACATTATACATAAGAGGTAGAACTGGAATTTAGCTGAAGTAGTCTGATTCCATAGTCCAGACTCTTAACTACCTTACATATTAAGATGTAGCAAGTACAGAAGGAAGGTTTTATGGCTAGTCCCTGTTAACATGGTATATTTTTGTTGCTTTAATTTTTGGGGGGCTACTGGGGATTGAACTCAGGGGTGCTTTACCACTACATCACCAGTACTTTTTATTTTTAATTTTGAGACAGCATCTTGCTAAGTTGTCAGGGGTCATGCTAAGATGCTGAGACTGGCCTTGAACTTGCAATCCTTCTGCCTCAACTTCCCAAATTGCTGGGATTATGGCGTGAGTCACTGAGCCCAACTGCTTTAAAAAATTTTAAGTGATAATCTCAGCAACTTTGGAGCCTAAGGCAAGAGAATTACAAGTTTGAGACCAGCCTTAGCAATTTAATTGTCTGTGTATGTACTTATATAGTTTAATATACTTGTATGTATTGACTTTTGCTTTCTTGGAAAAAAACATTTTGTTTGAAGTTCTTAGATTTATAGAACAAAAGCATGAAGCTGGGCTGGGCATCATGGGGCACACCTAAAATCCCATGTACTTAAAAGCTGAGGCAAGAGAATTGCAAATTTAAGGTCAGTCTCAGCAACTTAGGGAGACCATGTCTCAAAATATCAAAATAAAAAATAAAAAGGGCTGGGCATGTAACTGAGGAGTAGAGCACTCGTGGGTTCAATTCCCAATACCCCCAAAAAAACTCCAACAACAACAACAAAACAAAAAAACCCACAAACCAGCATTAATTTGGATTTCTTAGAATTTAATAGTAATAGGTATATAAATGAAGTTGGGAGTGAAAAGCATGGAAAGTATTAGAGTGCTAAAAGTTTATTTATTTATTTTTTAAGCAAATTTACCAGTCTATCAAAACCTCTTCAAGAGACTTATTTAATAAATTTCTCATGCTTTATTTTACATGGGAGCAAGACCTTTTTCTATACTAGAGAAGTAGAAATGAATAATATAATGAATGACATGTAAGTTGTTGGAGCAGGAATTCTAAATTAGAAAAGCAAATAACTATATATTTTTTTCTCTCCAGCAGCCAGAATAAAGATAAATGAAGAATTCAAAAGTAATAAAAGTGAAACTTCTCCTAAGAAAATAGAAGAGGTACAGTAATTGAGTTTTTAAAATGATAAAGCTCTTTTTTTAAACTGGTGCATTATAGTTGTACATAATGATGGGATTTGTTATATATATATACATATATATGTGTATATATATATATATATATATATATATATGTACATACACAGAGGAAATGATGAAAATAGAGAGGTTTAATGAAATCAAACCCATTACTTGACAGTTAAAACCATCACAACTGTAGATAACCTTCACTTGTTTGGTGTGACTCACCTTCTCAGGATCATCTGTCTACACCCAAATGACAGCAAGTTGCCCTGTGAAAAGAACATGGAAGTAGCCATGGTCAAACCAAGAGCAGCTGCACCAACAGAGAAACCCATAAAATTCTGTCTTCACCTAAGGCGAGTGACTGAAACTATGGGAGAGTAAATGTTGCAGTCACTTGGAACTATAGAGGGAACTTCTAGCACAGCTAGTCAGGGCAGCATTTTTTTTTTTTTTTTTTTTTTTTTTTAGTTTATGAACTATTCTACTTTGCCTTCTATATTTGCATTTTGGTCACTTGCTGTGTTGAAGACCCTGTACTGACATTAGTCTGGGCACTCCCTAGTACTTTGAGTACTATGAAGAAAAGATGCACAGTGATTCTTTTCTTGTATAATGTGTATACATACAATGTCTCTGTCCTGAGCTTCTGTGTCTATCTTTGTATAAAGGCAGGGAAATGGTCCTTATGAAGAAAACAAAAAAAAAAAAAGAAAATTATTTGCAAGGGGTAGTTAGGATTCAAAGAATTGGTTTGATAGAAGGGAAGATACAAATTAGAGAAAGTCTTCCATGTTTATGAGTTTAAAAAATGTGACAATGCCTTTATATTTAGTAGAAAAAATAGTATTTTATTTTATTTTATTTTACTTGGTATCAAGGATTGAACCCAGGGACACTCAACCACTAAGCCACATCCCCAGCTCTTTTTTGCGAGGAGTAGGGGGGCTGGGTGCCAGGGGGTACTCGAGATTGAGCTCAGGGCACTTGACCACTGAGCCACATCCCCAGCCCTATATTGTATTTTATTGAGAGACAGGGTCTCACTGAGTTGCTTAGTGCCTCACCATTGCTGAGGCTGGCTTTGAGCGCATGTTCTTCCTGTCTCAGCCTCCCCAGCTGCTAGGATTACAAGCATATGCCACTGCACCCGGCCACATCCCCAGCTCTTTTTATTTTTTATTTTGAGACAGGGCCTTGCTAAGTTGCTGAGGCTGACTTTGAACTTGGAATTCTCCTGCTTCAGCCTTCTGAGTTGCTGGGATTACAGGTGTGTGCCATAGTGCCTGGCAAAAAAATACTATTTTTGAAATAGTAAATACCTGTTATAGTTGAACTAATAAGACAAAATGACATAGCCTAAGTATTTCCAGCTGTATAACATTTAAAAAAGGAAGATTTCACTTAAACATATGATAGAACAAACAGGAAATATGTAATTTTTATTTATCGTAGAAGTTAAGATGACAAGGGTAATCAAGTCATAAGTGGGAAAGTTAAAAGATAGCTGGGCAAAGTGGTGCATGTCTGTAATCTCAGTGGCACAGGAGGCTGAGACAAGAGGATGGCAAATATGAGGGCTACCTCAGCAACTTAGTGAGGCCCTAAGCAACATAGTAAGACCCTGTCTCAAAATAAAAATAGGGCTGGGCATGTGGTTCTGTTGGTTAAGTGCCCCTGGGTTCAATTCCTGGTATCAAAAAAAGCCCAAAAAAGACAAAAATAAGAATATATGAAGAAGACTGGGGTTGTACCTCAGTGGTGGAGCACTTACCTAGCAAATGTGAGGTACTGGGTTCAATCCTCAGCACCACACAAAAATAAAATAAAGGTATTATGTCCATCTACAACCAAAAATATTCCAAAAGAGTATAAGAGGAAGTTTGTACTATTGACCATTCAGTAAGTGGATTAACAACAATATAATAAATATTTTTAAATTTTGAAATTTTTATTAAGAGTATTTTAATTGTGCTGGGCTTAATGTCATTTGCCTCAAGTCCCAGCTGCTTGAGAAGCTGAGTGGTAGGATTGCTTGAGGCCAGGAGTTTAAGACTAGCCTGGGCAACAAAGTGAGACTCTGTTTCAATAAGAAAGATTTTTAATTGAAGACTTTTTTATGTCACCTGAACTGGAACATGAACAACAGTCTCCCAAGTTCATTTTACATATGGAGCATTAATTTAACCAATACATATATTGGATATTTGTTATATGCAAATGTATATTTTATACTTGCAGCAACTCTGCAAATATTATCTGGTAGTTATTGGATAATTACAGTCTCATAGGTTACAGTGTTCTGTGAAGTCCTAGTGCCAAAAGTCATCCCTAGGCATCCTCTGGACTAGTAGTTCTCTAACTTGGTAGTCTCAAGACGCCTTTATCCTCTTAAAAATTGAGGACCCTTACATGACAACTAAGCCAGCCCTACAAGGACACTCAAAGATAAACTGTACACAGAGAAACCCCAAAACAAATCCCAAAATTCCCAAGTAGATAAAGATCAATAGAAGACTAATCATCTAAATGAGGATCAAGATGATTAAACATAAAACATCAGTGGCAATAAACCACAGCACATATCCATAATAATATTGAGTTCAAATGGTTTCGACTCCCCAATTAAAAGATAGATGAGCAGATTGAATCAAAAAACAAGATCCAACTATACCCTGTCTGCCGGAAACTCATCTCATAGGCAAAGACATTTATAGACTGCAGGTAAAAGGATAAAAATTTTCCAATCAAATGGAGTCTGTAAACAATCTGGAGTAGCTATTTTCATGTCTGACAAAGTTGATTTCAAGCAAAAATTAATCAAAAGAGAAAAAGAAGGCTCTTACATCCTGGCAAAGGAAACAATCCAGCAAGAAGATATAACAATAGTAAATATATATATATATAATATCCCAAATGTCAGGGCCCCTAAGTACATTTAGAAAATGCTCCTCAACATTAAATTTCAGATAGATCCCAATACAATAATACTAGGTGACTTCAACACACCCTAATCACTAAGACAGGTCATCAAAGCATAAAATGGTATTTAACCTAAAAAATACTATAAATAAAATGGACCTAATAGACATCTACAGGTGAATTTACCCAAACAGGTGAGTTTATCATCTTCTCAGCAACTCATGGAACTTTTTCCTAAATAGAACATATTCTAGGTCATAATGTAAGTCTTAGCAAATACAAAAAACATTGATGTAATCCCATGCATTCTATAGACCATAATGGAATGAAACTAGAAATCAGCAGCAAGAAAAACAATAGAAACCACGTAAACAATTACGAGATTAAGCAATATTCTTTTAAATGAAGGTTGGGTCAAAGAAAAAATGAGAGAAGAAATTCTTAGAAACAAATGAAAACAAAGATATTACATATCAAAATCTCTGGAATCGTATGAAAGAAATACTAAGAAGAAAATTTATTTCACTGAATGCCTGCATTAAGAAAATAAAGAGATTCTAAATAAATAAGCTTATGTTCCTCCTCCAAGGCCTTAGAAAAAGAATAAACTAATACCAGAATCAGTAGGAGATAGGAGATAATCATAATTATCCAAAATTATGAAATGAGCCAAAATTAATGAAATCAAGAATAAAAAGACAATATACAGATCAGTGCTACAAAGTTGGTTCTTCAAAAAAATAAATAATATTTATAAATCTCTAGCCAAACTTACCCAAAGACAGAGAGAAAACCCACAAATACTTCTGAAATCCAGAAGATCATTAGAAACTATTTTGAAAATTTGTACTCCAATAAATTGCAAAATCTAGATGACATTAACAAATTTCTAGACACATGTGACCTGCCCAAATTGAACCAGGAAAATACAGAAAACCTACATAGACCAATATCAAGTAATGAAATTGAAACACTAATGAAAGACCTATCAGCAAAGAAAAGCTCAAGACCACATGGATTCTGATTTGAGTTCTTCCAGACCATTAAAGAAGAACTAACCCCTGTCTTTCTCAAATTTTATTCCTTGAAATTGAAAGGGTGGAAACACTCCCAAATACATTCTATAAAGGTAGTATAATCCTGATACCAGTCAGACAAAGACATATCTAGGAAAGAAAACTATAGACCAATACCCTGATGAACATAGATGCAAAAATTCTTAATAAAATATTAGCAAACTGTATTCAAAAAATATAAACAAGATAATACACCATGACCAAGTGGGCTTTATTCCGGGAATGCAAGGTTGGATCAACATATGCAAATCAAATATAATTAAATAATTAATTATTATTAATTAAATAGAATTAAGAACAAGAACCATATGATCATCTCAATAGATGCAGAAAAGGCCTTTGATAAAATATAGCAACCATTCATGTTAAAAACACTGGAGAAATTGGGGGTAGAAAGAACTTATATCAACATTTTAAAGGCTACATACAACACACCCAAAGCCAGCATCATACTGAATGGAGAAAAACTGAAAGCTTTTCCTTTAAAATCAGGAGCAAAACAAGACTGTGCACTCTTACCACTTTTTTTCCCAATATGGCTCTTGAAACTCTAGCCAGAGTAATCAGGTAAGGGAAGGAAATCAAAGGAATACAAATAGGAAAAGAAGAGGTCAACCTATCACTGCTGATGACATGATCCTATATCAAGAAGATCCAAAAAATCTCACCAGAAGACTCCTAGCTCTTGAATTTAGCAAAGTAGCAGGATGGAAGATCAACATTCATAATTCAATAGTTTTTTATACTCCAATAACAATTCAGCTGAGAAAGAAATAAGGAAAACTATCCCTTTCACAATATCCTTAAAAAAAATAAACAAGTAAATAACTGGAACTAATCCAACCAAGGAGGTAAAAGACCTTTACAATGAAAACTATAGAACACTGAAGAAAGAAATTGAAGAAGACCTTACAAGGGAAGACCTCCCATGGTCTTGAATAAGCAAAATTGATAAAATGGCCATACTACCAAAAGCAATATACAGATTCAATGCAATCCCCATCAAACTATCAATATTTTTCACAGAACTAGAAAAAAAAAAAAAAATCCTTAAATGCATTTGGAAGAATAAGAGACCTAGAATAGCCAAAGCAATTCTGAATAAGAAAAGTAATTCTGAATAAGAAAAGACATCATAATACCTGATATCTCAAATTACACTACAAAGCTATAGTAGCAAAAAGACTGCAGTATTGGCATCAAAATAGACTGTACACCAATGGAATAGAAGACAGAGACAAATCCACATATAGCCATCTGATACTTGACAAAGTTGGCAAAAAATATATGTTGGAGAAAAAGTAGCCTTTTAAACAAATAGTTCTGGGAAACTGGATATCCATATATAGAAAAATGAAATTAGATCCCTGTCTCTCACCCTGCACAAAAGTCAATTCAAAATGGATGGAATACTTAAGAATTAGACCCAAAACCTTGCAAATGCTAGAAAAAAACATGGTCAACATTCTATCAAATAGGTGCAGGCACTGACTTTCTTTTTGGGGGCCGGGTGGTACCGAGGCTCAAACTCAGGGGCACTCAACCACTGAGCCACATCCCCAGCCCTATTTTGCATTTTATTTAGAGACAGGGTTTTACTGAGTTGCTTAGCATCTTGCTTTTTGCTGAGGTTGACTTTGAACTCAGGATCTTCCTGCCTCAGCCTCCCGAGCCGCTGTGATTACAGGTGTGTGCCATCACACTCAACTTTTTTTTTTTTGGTACCAGGGATTGAACCCACGGGTGCTTAGCCACTGAGCCACATCCCCAGTTCTTTTTGTTTTGTTTTGTTTTTTATTTGGAGATAGGGGATCGCTAACTTACTGAGACTGTTTTTGAATTTACAATCCTGCCCCAACCTCCCAAGCCACTGGGATTACAGGTGTGCATCACCACACCTGCCTGACAGACTTCTTTTTCTTCTTCTTCTTCCTCTTTGTTTTTAATACTTCTTCTTCTTTTTTTTTAATGGACAGAATGCCTTTATTTTATTTGTTTATTTTTATGTGGTGCTAAGGATTGAACCCAGTGCCTCTCACATGTTAGGCAAGCGCTCTGCCACTAAGCCCCAGCCCCAGCCCCAGGCACCAACTTTCTTAACAAACTAAAACTCAATAAAACCAAGATTCAATAAGTGTGATGTCATCAAATTAAAAAGGTTTTGCACACTGAAGGAAACCAGCAAAGGAATGAAGAGAGAGCCTACATAACAGGAAAAATCTTTGCCAGCTACTCCTCTGACAGAAAATTAATATCCAAAAAATATTAAGAACTCAAAAATTTAATTGCCAAAAAAGCAAATAACCCAATGAATAAATGGCAAAGGAACTAAACAGAAAATTCTCAAAAGAAGAAACACAAATGGCCAACAAATACATTCAACATCTTTAGCAATCAGGGAAATGCAAATCAAAACTACATTAAGATTTCATCTCACTCCAGTCAGAATGACAATTATCAAGAATATGAATAATAATAAATGCTGGTGAGGGTGTGGGGAAAATGTACACTTATACCTGTGTAAGAAAATGTAGCAGATATACACTGTAGAGTTTTACTCAGCCAAAAAGAAGAATGAAATAATGATATTTATTGGTAAATGGATGGAAATGGAGAAAACCATGCTAAGTGAAATAAGCCAGACTTGGAAAATCAAGGGTCAAATGTTTGTCTCAGTTGTGGAAGCTAGAGCAAAATAAGGGGCAAAAGGCAATGGGAGAGGGAATTGGATATCGTAAAGATACAGGGAAGATCAGTGGAGTAGAAGGAAGAGGGAGGAAGGAAGGGAAAGGGTAAGAAACAATGAATTTAACAATTCAACAAAGCTATGTTATATACATATATAAATGGACCAAAGGGAATTTTACCTTTATGTATATGCAGAAAGTGCCAATCAAAAATAAACAAAGAAGTAGGGCTGGGATTGTGGCTCAGTGGTGGAGCACTTGCCTGGCATATGTGAGGCACTGGGTTCGATTTTCAGCACCACAAATATAAAATTAAAGTCCATCAACAACCAAAAAAAATTTTTTTTAAATAAATAAAGAAGTGAAAGGAAATAAGTAGAATAGAGGAGGGAAATGGGGGGGAGGAAAAAGGGGGGAATAGGGATTGAAATCAAATTCCTTGTATACATAATCTTATCAAAATGAACCCATATACTATGTATAATTATAATGCTCTAATAAAATATAAAATAAAGAATACAATAAAATTAAGGACTCCAGAAAGCTCTGTTTTTATCAGAATTTAATATTAGAAATTTAAACTGACAATTTCTTAAAAGATATATTGATTCATTTTGAAATAACAATAATAAACCCATTACATGTTAAGAAATAATGTTAAAATTTAAAAATATTTTGAAAAAGGAAATAATTTATGAAAAATAACTTTTTCGAAAAATTTAGTGAGAAGAGTGGCATCATTTTACATCTTTGCAAATCTCTTTAATGTCTGCCTCAGTAGAAGTGAGACATATCTTTTTTATTCAGTCTCATACAACATTTTTTATTAGGTTGGAGAAAATTCAGCCTCACACAGATAGGTAGTTGGGAAAGGGTAGAAGTACATTAACAGCCTTTTCAGATGATTGTGAATATTCTTTGATACTATATCTTGGTGAGTGGCAATTTCTTAGAGGTCGTTTGGGATGTGGAACTCTGTTTTCTGTAGACCAGTGGATTTTTTTTGTGGGGGGGGGGGCACTCTAGAATTTATACAGACTACCTCCTGCTCATCCACTCTGATCCCCCCACATCCCTTCTTCCACATCTCACCTACTTTCAGCCTTAGCTCTAGGACTTGACTCTGTTTATTACCTCCAATGGAAGAGGCCCATTTGTCTCCGTAGTATTCTGCCAGGCCCCTTCGCAGACATGAGGAGGTGAGGCTTTGCTCTCCCACAACCTTCTTGTCAGCTAATGGCAACTCCCTCCTTCTGATTCTCAAACCAAAAACAGTGGCACCTTGTTGCTTGACTGCTCTCCTTCACACATCCAATCTGTCAAAAATCCTATTGGTTTAAACTTCAAAATAGACCCAGAATTCAGCCACTTTCATCATCCCTCTCATCGTCGCCTAGCCAAGCCACCATCATTTCTCCCTGCATTGCATCACCCTCTTACTGGGCCCCCCCTGCATCTGCCCTCTCTCCCTTTAACCTATTCTCGAGGCAGTGACCCTTTAAGAAAACACACATCTGATCACTCTTCTATTCACAATCCCTATGGCTCTTCATCCTATCTAAAAAATAAAAAAAATTAAAAAATAAAATCTAGTGGCTGGGGATGTAACTCAGTGGAAGACCCCTTATCTGGCATGCCCAAGGCCTTTGCATCAACAAAAAAACAAAAGAAAAGTTTTGGTGCTTACCATGATCTACAGGATTGTGTATCATCTTGACTGAACCTGATTTGCATCTCAGCTTGAACCATTTACCCCCTTATTCTTCAGTCACAGTGACCTACAAAGAATTTTAGTGTCTCAAAGCCTTTGTACTATTAACCTCTTCCTGCTAAGTTCTTTTCTCACTCAGAGCTTCATTTAGTAGACTAATGAATTTTTTCCCTCAGTACTAGTGATTGAACCCAGGGGCAGGCACTCTACCACTGAACTACATCCCCAACCTTTTATTTTTTTTCATTTTGAGACAGGGTCTCACTGAATTGCCCAGGCTATCTTCAAATTTAAGATCCTCCTGCCCCAGCCTCCCAAGTTGCTGCACTGAGTTAAATAGGCATGCACCACTGTACCAAGCTAGACCTATGAATTTTAATCTCTTTTCCTTTGAAGAGACTTTTTATATTATTATTATTATTTTTATATTAGTTATATTTATAATTGTATAATATTATACAATGATGATTTGGAAAATACAGGTTCGTTAAAAGATACAGATCTTCCAAATGTTAACATAGTTCATTGTATGATTTTTTTTTGGCGGGGTCAGGGGTACCCAGGACTGAACTCAGGGGTGCTTAACCACTGAACTAAATCCCACATCCTTTTTTATTTTGAGACAAGGCCTCACCAAGTTGCTGAGGCTCGCCTTAAACTTGTAGTCCTCTTGCCATAGCCTCCCAAGTCTCTGGGATTACAGGTGTGCATCACTATACCCAGCCATTGTATGATATTTTAAAATTACATCTATTAATATTAATATGCATCTCATAAGAAAAATCTTTAAGTATTGCAAAGTTTTCAAGCTCACCAGAGTGGATACAAGTTCTCCAGAATTCTAATTTTTGCTGCAAAACTTGAATTTCATCATTTTCAGCAAATGCTATCAATTGTTTTCCTTGAAGTGACTACTCATTTCATTCACATTCAAGATGTCTATCAAATATCATAAGTCTGATAGCTTCTTAGTATAAAATGGTATTTTTTCTGGGTATGGAGGCTCATACCTATATCCCAGTGACTTGGGAGGCTGAGGCAGGAGGATTGCAAGTTTGAGGCCAGTCTCAGCAACTTGTCAAGGTCCTAAGCAATTTAATGAGATCCTATCTTAAAATAAAAATTTTAAGAAAAGGGACTGGGGGTGTAGTTCAATGGCAGAGCACCTCCTGGGTTTAATCCCTGGGCCCCAGAAAAGTATTTTCATAGATAAAGCTTTACTGTTCACAAACAATGCGCAAACAATAGAGAAGGCTGTAATATTATGAAAACACTTTTGACCTTACAGATCCCTGAAAGAATTTCAAAGACCCTCACGGGTCCACATCTTTGAGAATCACTGTTTGCATTTGATGAAGTCTGAAACGTAAAGAGAGTAGTTGGTTAACACAAAGCCATTCCCTAATGACAGAGCCAGAGTTGGATTCCAGGTATACTGACTCCAAACCAACACTCTTTCTAATGTTCAGAATATCCAACTGTATAAAGAAAAAAAAATCAAACCTCTGCCCAACTATTACACATTTTAAAACATACTTATTAACCAAAAGTACTCTAAATCTATTTTGGAACAGAACGTAAAACTATATGAGCTTTTTGTATGCTTGAAATAGTTGTAAAAAGTTAAAAGCAATATTATCCAAGAAGGAATTGTATTAAAACTATAGGTTTCAAAAATCATACATTTATATGAAACTCCTAAAAGATTTATTGTTTGTTTGTTTATCTTAACAGCTAATGAAAATAGGTTCTGATGTTGAACTGTTACTCAGAACATCTGTTATACAAGGTATTCACACAGACCACAATACCCTGAGTAAGTAAAATTAAAAATGATTTCTGACTGCAGTGTGTTTTGAAATGTTAAATAGTTCACTTTTATTTATTTGTTTGCTTGCTTTTATTTTAAAAGATAGGGTTTTGCTATTTGCTCAGGCTATACTCAAATTCCTGGGCTCATATAATCCTCCTACCTTAACCTCCTGGGCCAACAGGCATGAGCCACCATGACTCAGTCTTAATTACAGCACTTTTAATGTTAAGCAGTAAAACAGTTTGATTTTGCCAGGCAACATAGTATTTATTGTATGCATTTATAAGGTAGTCTAAAAATGCCAAATTATGAACCTTTGTTATACCAGATTTTATTTTAATTTTTAAATCTTAAACACTGGTTTTATTTACAAAACTGCAGTTACAAAGACATTACTACTATTTTCATCATATTTATTTGAGGTTCTTAATTTTTCTGGCATTATGTATCACTTACCTAGACTAAACTTAATTTTTACCTTTTATTCTATAATTAGTTATTTTAATTCTGAAGAATTGGGATTATAGGAAATGGAAATATAGTTGAGAATCCTCCATTATACCTTGAGACTTTTTGTGGACTCCAGTAGAATCTCATTTCACATTATGTATTGTTTTCACTTCCTGAAATATTTTGGGGGATAACAGCAACAAAAATGATGCATTGAAAATCATTAAAAAAGTTTTGCTTTTAAATATACTATTGGATACCTACAGAAAAGTATACAATATATAATTGTACAACTCAGTGAGTGTTTACAAAGTGAAAGACCTAACTAATATCCACATCAAGCTATGTATTACCAGCATCCCAAAAATTTCTTCATGCCTTCATGCCCTTTCTAGTAACCTTCCCACAAAGGTAGCCATTTATCCTGCCTTTCAACACCATAGTGTTTTTTTGTTTGTTTGTTTGTTTTGTACTAGGGATTGAACCCAGGGTCACTTAACCACTGAGCCACATCCCCAGCCCTTTTTTTGTATTTTATTTAGAGACAGGGTCTCACTAAGTTCCTTAGGGCTTCACCAGGTTGTTGAGGCTGGCTTTGAACTCAAGATCCTCCTGTCTTAGCCTCCCAAGCCTCTGGGATTATAGGAATGAGCCACACACCCAACACCATAGATTTTGAACTTTATATATAAATGGTTTGAACTTTTTATAAATGGATTCATATAGGATTTTTATTTTTGTCTGTTTTTTTTCCCCCCTCTCAACATTATATTAGTGGGTTCATTTTCATTTTTTTTTTTTTTATAGCAACATTGTTTTGAGTATTGTTTGAACATAGAATGGTGTATCCTCTTATAGTTGTTTGGGTTAATCCCATTTTGTTTTGTTTTTTCCTTTGCAGTATTAGGAATTAAACCCAGGGCCTCATTCTAGGCCTTGCATTCTAGGCAAGCATTCTACTATTTAAGTACATCCCTAGTCCTTTGCTTTTTTTTTTTTTGGTGGTGCTGGGGATTGAACCCAGGGCCTTGTGCTTGTAAGGCAAGTACTCTACCAACTGAGCTATCTCCCCAGCCCTACCTCAGCCTCTTGAATAGCCAGGATTACAGATATGCACCACTATGCCCAGCTTAGACTATAATGGATAATAATTCTTTTGGTGGAAAAACTGTGTATATAAATATATATATGATGCATTTCTATTAAATTAGTGTGTGCGTATAAGTGAAAAATTTCTGCATCGTAGGATATGTGTTTATTGAGTTAATCAGTTTTCCAAAGTGATTAGACTAATTTACACTTCCAGCAGCAGCATCCAAGAGCCCCAGCTGCTTTACATTCTCACCTTTCTGAGTGTCTCTTTAATTTTGGTGTTTTGGCTGGATATGTAGTGGTATCACATTGTGATTTTAATTTGCTTTCCTCTGGTAACTAATCAAGTCCAGGCACTTTTTCAGTTGTTTAGTAGGCATTTAAATATTTTATTTTATAATGTACCTATTTGGGTCTTTTGTCCGTTTTTCTAAAGCATTTACTGCCTTTTTATTATTGTTTTGAAGGAATTCTTTATATGTTGTAACTACAAATCCTTTGATGTGTGTGTGTGGTGTGTGTGTATCATGGAATATATATCTACATATATCTTTATATATACAGACATATATCAAGAATCTTCTACTTTGTGGCTTATCTTTTCACTTTGGTAGTATTTTCTTTCAGTAAGAAATTATTTTTAATGCTTATCAACTTTTTTCTTTATGGTTACTATTTTTGAGGGCTGTTAAATCTTTGCCTATTTCAAGCAAGGTTATAGAAGAGAGTCTTCTGTGCTTTCTTCCAAAAGCTTTGTTGTTTGATCCTTCTTGTTGGCTGTTTATATAAAGAGCTGATTTTTGTAGTGAGAGATAGGGGTCAAGGTTTATTTTTTAACATGTGAATATCTAATTGATTCAGATCACTAATTGAGAAGGCAGCTCTTCCCCTGCTGTTCTACAGGGATACTTTTGTCATAAATCCAAATAACTATATGTACATATCTGTTTCCAGACTTGTAATCTCATCAATTAATCTGTAGTTCTGTCCTTGTATCACATACCATAATGTCTTGATTACTGCAGACTCATATCTTTTATCTGGTAGTATAAGTCTTAAAGAGTTTCCCTGCCCTTAGGGCTGGGGATTGAACCCAGGGCCATGCACATGCTAGGCAAGCACTCTACCACTGAACTACACCCCCAGCTCCTTAAAGGGCTTTTAAAGTTATTTCTAGTTAATGAGGATTTATCAAAAATTATTAGGTCTGAGATATTTATATGGGCAGCAAACAGTTAATCAAAAATTTAAAATTTGTAGTCATGTTTTAATCTTAATAATGTTTTTAGAGATTCTATGTAATGTACCCAAAATTTTATACAGGCAATCATAGCTAAATATTATTTTATTTTATAAATTAAAAAGTTATTTATTTAGTAATTTCAGCTAGCCAAAATTATTGATTAGTTATTTCAACTAATCACATTTGTTGTCTATATTTCAGATACCTAGATATAACAATATTAGTTTAACAGATATAACAATATTAGTTTAAGTTTTTTTTTTATCTTTTGATTTTCTGTATAATTTTCCCACATGATTGAAAATTTTAACTCTTTCATGGTTATTAGTATATATTGCTATATTGCCTTACTAATGGCCTCCTTCTTTCTATTAAGGTATATATAGTTCTCTTTTTCCTCACTTCATTCTATAGGTTCAAAATGGAACAGATTTGATTCCTTAATCTCTATTCTTAAATAATGTTAGGCAAATTCCTCTGAATATTTTACTAGTGTCTATCTAGTATATAAAAATAAGAGTTAAAATTCTGCTTGTTTATTAAATGGAGAGTTGTGATTATGTGTCTCTATATGTGTGTATGTACATATGTCTCAAAGTAAAAAATTATAGAAAGTGAAAATAGTAAAATTAAAGTGCATCTGCAAGTGTGCATGAATTCCAAATCTATTTCTTTTTCTTTCATTCCATATAAAATCTATGCTGAAAATTAAATATTGAATTTCACTCAGCAAGAACTCCTTAATTTCTCATTTTTTCCTTTTAAAAAACTAACTTCCTTTATCATGGCCTGTGACTTCAAGGTTCTTTATTACAGACATAATAATTTAATCATTTGGGGAACAATTTCTTATTTAAAAGAAATCTTTTAAAAATATTGTGGAAACTGCTTTTCTTTCCAAGTACTGACTCGTTTTTATTTTTTTGTATTATCTCAGTTGCACAAATTTGAATTAATCATAACTTTTAAAAAAATTTTTTTTAAGTTGTTGATGGACACAACACCTTTTTTTATTTTTATGTGGTGCTGAGGTAAGTGCTCTACCACTGAGCTGCAACCCCAGCCCCTAATCATAACTATTGATTCATACCATTCTCATCATGGGTCTAGCAGAGCCTTTAACTATGACAGAAAAATACAAAATTAACTCATTGTTCCACACTTGCTTTCTCTTCGATTATTGATATATCTAACATGGATATTAGTCAAATGGTTTTGGAATTGACCTTTATCAATCATACATTCTAGGGGCTGGGGTTGTGGCTCAGTGGTAGAGTGCTGGCCTAGCATGTGTGAGGCGCTAGTTTCGATTCTCAGCACCACATATAAATGAATGAATAAAATAAAGGTCTATCAACATCTAAAAAATATTTTTTTAAAAATCATACATTCTATAGACAGCTACCAATTTATGAATAAAAATGGCATCAAGAAAACTCAGGACTTTATGTAACTATTTATTAACAGTATATAGTTTTTGAATAGCATCATCCATACTTTTTAACTTCCTCTGTGGCATATATGTTAGACAAACAAAATGGGAATGTGCTTCTAAAATTGGTATGATACGTTGTTTTAGAATGCACTAGAAACCAGGCCCAGTGGCCCATGCCTGTAATCCCAGTGACTCAGGAGGCCGAGGCAGAAGGAAAGCAAGTTCAAAGCCAGACTCAGCAACTGAGCTAGGCCTTAAGCAACTTAGTAAGACATTGTCTCAAAATAAAAAAATGAATAAAATGGGCTGGGGAAGTGGCTCAGTGGTAGAGTGCTCCTGGGATAAATACCCAGTACTAAAAAAAAAAAAAAAAAAAGCACTAGAAATCTGTTTTTCCCATGTGTTTTTAAACTTCTGCCTTTTCATTTATTTACATTTGTCATTGTCTACAACTGTCTTAGGGTTTGTATTTAAAGACAAGTTAATGTGATTCAATAAACACGTATTGAATCCTCTTTGTGCTAGGCACTAGAATTTGTGTAGAATGCACTGAAATGTTCCCTGAGTCCTATCAGGGGCATAAGAGAGGCAGAGGTTATTGTTGAGGCACATAACAGAGCCCCAAATGCAATGACTCAAGGATAGATTCTTGGAAGTAAACATTTAGTGTTCTGAAGTTCTCTAATTTCAACTTATCATTTATATTTATGCTCCAGATATATTTAGCAACATTTCTATAACTTCAGAGTTAAATATTTTAATATCTTATAAATTATTGATATCCAGAGTATCTCTCTGATTGCATACTCTTATAAACTATGCTACTCATAATAGACTTTTTAAAAACTCTTGCCCCAAATTTTGATTTTGGTCTATAATTGAGCTAAAAGCTTTTTATTTCAAAAGAAATACTTTGTAAATTATACATATAATATGACCAGAGTAGATAAGGCTTTCAGGGTCCTAAAGTACAGGAAATAAACCTTGATCTCAGTGCAGTTCCTTATCAAAGATCAAGTAGTTTCAATAGATTCATGTTGCTGTAGTATTTGGTATCTAATATAAAAAGCAAAATCAGAGATTTTACAATCAAATAAAATAAAATTATAGAAAAATAGTATATACTGTGTAAATACTCCTGTGGTGTGTTTGACCTAATTAAAGTCTTAGCAGTTAATGAATACAGAAAAATTTAATTGTAGAATATCCTTATCACACAATAAGGTGAACTGGGTGAAGGGATAGAGTAGTAGGTAGTTGAGAGGCTTTCTAGTTATTTACCATTCTCTGAACGTCTTAACTTTGTTTCAGGAATTCTCATTTGCATGAGTTCTAGATCCCCACAGTAGAATAAAGAAAATTCAGTTCCTCAGTTTCCTTTGCATTTCTGACACAACATTTGATACAGATAGTACACACTTACCCACTTTCAGAAATGAACTTGAGGGTTGGAGTTGTGGCTTAGTGGTAGAGCACTTGCCCAGCATATGTTAGGCACTGGGTTTAATCCTCAGCACCACATAAAATTTAAAAAAAAAAAAAAAATTGAAGTCGAGGGGCTGGCAGTACAGTTCAGAGATAGAAGGCTTGCCTCATATGCATGAGGCCCTTGGTTCAGTCCCCAAGACTGCCAAACAAAAGAAATGGACAGAAGCTTGGCACAGAATCTATTTTACTGGCAGGATTAGCATCAATGGTTGCAGGATATGGTCCTCACTGGAAAGTGGCATGGGTTTGGTGGCAGGGGAGATGTAGGAAAGTTGTTTCTGGCATCTGAAGTAGCACATTGTGTTTCATGAGGATAAAAATTGTGGCAGTTTCTTCTAGTGCTCCATGGGAGTAGCACTTGTACCATTAGGCCAGTTCTGGGGTGTGGTTTTGCTCTTATTCTGAAAACTTAGTCTCAAGCCTGTCAGGTTCTTTAGCCTCACAGCAATTCCATGAATAGTTGAAAAACCTATTTATTGATAATGATTTTTTTTTCTGCTTAATCATCCCTAGTCCTCTTTTGTGTAAGACCAATACAAGTTTTCTCAAGAAGTGAGGTACTGAAAATTACACAACCTAAAATGTGAAATTAGGTGAATGGGAAGTAAAGGTAGAAGGGAATATGATTTTCATGGACCTGACCACTATTGGCTTCAAGCTTGTGACCCAAATAGTGGTAAAACATAAGATCAGTGCCTCTTTCTATTTCTTAGGATACAGATCAAGTACTACCTGTGGCTACAGCTAAGAAAAATTGCCAGAATGTCAGTGCATGCTGGCTAGTTCTTCCTGCTTTTGACAAGGTACTGAAAAAGAAAAGAAGCCCAGATTTATTAGTACATCTGCAAAGCAAGATGAATTGAACTATTACTTAGTTAAGAGGTATTCTTTGCAGCCTGAAACCTAATTAATTGAGAGTCCTGTAATTCAGTCTTGCAGAGTTGAAAATACCAATTGATCCCATCCTCTAAAACTAAAACGAATACAAGCAAGAGGCTTCTCAACTATAATGTGAAATAAAATCAGTGTCCCTGAGACTTTCTCATTCTGCCAGACAGAGATTGGGAGTGTGATGCATTTTCTCACTGGAGCTTATTGTTTTTCATTGCTCTAAGAAGTAAGGGTTAAGGTAAGGGTTAGAGGGTTAGGCAGAACACAGAACCATTACTAAAGAATGACTTTTTTTTTTTTTTTTTTTTTGGTACTTGGGATTGAGCTGCTTAGGGGTGCTTAACCACTGGGCTATATCCCCAATCCCTTTTTAATATTTTATTAGAGACAGGATCTCGCTGAGCTGCTTAGGGCCTCAATAAGTTGCTGAGGCTGACTTTGAACTCATGATTCTCCTGCCTCAACCTCCTGAGCTGCTGGGATTACAGATATGCAAAAATGTCAATCTTCACACTTAAAAACTATCAAGATATTTGTCTGTGGTTGCTTGCACATGGAAATAACCAGAAACAGATCTGAAGCTTAGAAAGTGTTGGGGTGGATTGTGTTGCCAAGAAACTCCAGGCTGGGGTTAGTTTTCTTCAACTCCTAAGGTCGTCCTGGGCCCCTGAACTCATATTAACAGAAAGTAGACTGTGTGAGCTTTCAGAGCCCAAAAGAAGAGCATCTTTTCCAATATCTTCCCTCTGGGAGAGTGGCCCAGAGGACAGAATCAGAAGCTTTGAAGTCCCAGAGAGGGTCTTTGAATCTCCCAGAAAATAGAATTAAGTACTGCCAGATTGGCTGACTATGGAAATTATTCCTTCGCCCAATCAAGGTGTCCTTGCTCTTCTTGTCCTTCAAAATTTAGGATTTTCTGCAAATCACTGACTGCCATATATATCTTCCTTTCTTTTTTAAACCTCACTTATTTTTTTTAAAATTTTTTATAGTTGTACATGGACATTTATTTATTTATTTTTATTTTTATTTATTTATTTTTTTTGCGGTGCTAAGGATTGAATCCAGTGCCTCACACATGCTAGGCAAGCGCTTTGCCACTGAGCTACAGCCCTAGCCCCCTGCCATGTATTTCTAATTCCATGTTTCAGTCTTCACTTATTTTTATTTTTTGTTTTTGCAGAGCTTGGGATTGAATTCAGGGCCTCTTACATGCTAGGCGAGTGCTGTACTACTGAGCTGCATCCCCAGCTCTAACTCTTTAGTTTTCACTGAAGTCTCATTAGAGTAGGTATTCACCATGTGAGCAACATCTTGACCTAATGGAAAGGCTGGTGCATCAACCAGAGATCCTTGGTTTGAATCTGGATGAGATCTTAGGGAACAGGTCGTAAATGGAAGTATTCTGTAAGTGGGAAGAAAGGCATACATGTATGCTGTGTAGCCAAAGGGGTGCACCAAGCAAAATGTGTAGTTAATTCCTAAACCATGTGACATCTTTCTGGCCTTTGTAAGGAACTAAGTATTACTTCCAAGAGAGCTGTTATTTTTCCATTAAAAAGGAATGGGCTGCTGGGCTGGGGAGATAGCTCAGTTGGTAGAGTGCTCGTCTCACAAGTACTGAGGCCCTGAGTTCAATTCCCAGCACCGCAAAAAAAAAGAAAAAAAAAGGAATGGGCTGAATTGGCACCCTGCTTTTTCCCTTTCCTTTTCTCTTTTCTTCCTGCGTGGAGTGCAGATGTGGTATGATAGCAGCGATGAAGGCAGAAGCACACATGAAGGGTTGCAGAACAGAAAGAAAAAAAGAGACTGGGTTCCTAGTGGCAATAGGACTTGCACTCGTCCAGGACTGCCTTACTCTGTATTTCTTGATAATGTGAGAAATTTAGTTGGGTACAATGGTGCATACCTATAATCCCAGTATGAAGCAAGAGGATAACAAAGAGAAAGTCAGCCTCTGCAATTTAGCAAGACCCTGTCTCAAAATTTAAAAATTTGAAAAACGAAAATTGCTGGGGCTGGATAAGGTGGCTCATGCCTATAATCCCAGAAGCTTGGGAGACTGAGACAGGAGGATCTCAAGTTCAAAGCCTTCCTCGGCAACAGCAAGGTGCTAAGCAACTCAGTGAGAGACCCTGTCTCTAAGTAAAGTACAAAAAGGTCTGGGGATGTGGCTCAGTGGTTGAGTGCCCCTGAGTTTAATCCCTGGTACCCCACCCCCCCAAAAAAGAAAAGGACTGGAGATGCATACCCTCCCCCACTAAAAAAAAAAAAAAAAAGTCCCTTATTTATTGAGTGTTGGACTTTTGGTCAGAGCTAAGCATAATTCTAAGATAATACAGGTAGGTTTAGCCATTTATTCTTCTATTCTCACATAAAAATATTGTACTACTTTTGCAAAGCATCCCATCATATGTTAATTTGTTGTTAGTGTATCTTTTCTATTAGATTTTGAACTCCTTGTGAACTAGAGACTATTTTATATTCACTTTAGTATCTTCATTTCTTGATGCAATCTCTAGCATAAAATAGGCATATGTGTGTTTGATAAGTGAAACAAATTATTACATTGTAAATAAATTAAAACCTTAACTATAATTTGCTCTTTGTGAAACCCCCAATGATCTGATTAAAAAGTGAGATATAGGCCTGGGGTTGTGTCTCAGTGGTCGAGTGCTTTGCCTAGCACATGTGAGGCTCTGGGTTCAATCCTCAGCACCATAAAAATAAATAAATAAATAAAGGTATTGTGTCCATCTAAAACTAAAAAAATACTTTTTAAAAAAGTGAGATATAGGACTGGGGAGATAGCTCAGTTGGTAGAGTGCTTGCCTCCAATGCACAAGGCCCTGGGTTCAATCCCCAGCACCACCAAAAAACAAAAACAAAAAAAGGTGAGATATAAACAATGGTTAAATAATACATACCTCTTTAACTAGTTTTCATTTCAGTAAGCCAGATTTACCATCTGGCTAATAAGAGCATTATCTTTAGCCAAACTAATTCTTTTTTTAATTAAATAAAAATTTCAGTTTTTCTTCTGGAAAAAAAAAGTTTGTTTTACTGATATATTTTTAAAAAATTTTTTTTGTAGTTGTAGATGGACAGAATGCCTTCATTTGTTTATTTTTATGTGGTTCTAAGGATCGAACCCAGTGTCTCGCACATGCTAGGCAAGTGCTCTGCCACTGAGCTACAACCTCAGCCCCTGATGTATTTTTTTAACTCTATTTTGGAAATAATTCTGATTTACAAAGAAAGTGCAAGGAAATTTGAAGGGTATAAGAATTCCCTTTGCCTAGATTCCATCAATACTAACAATTTACCACATTTACTTTGTCATCCATCCCTTATTTTTTATTTCAGACTTTGAGAGTAAGTTACAGACATAATGTCCCTTTACCTTGAAATGAGGTGTGTGTGTGTATGCACTGGGGATCGACCCAGGGCTTTGTGCATGCCAGGCAAACACTATAGCACTGACCTGAACCCCAGCCCCCAAATAAGCATTTTAAAAATCATGATAGCCCTTTTGGGTTTAGATCTGCTGTAGAAAAACTGTAAGGTAAACTTCTTTAAAATATTTCAATGTGTATTTCCTAAATTCACAAGGATCTTCTCAATGTAACCACAGTATAATTATCAAAACCAGGGTTTATTTTTTTTCTATCAAAAAACCCAAGTTATTAACATTGATGCAACATTGTCACTCAAATTTTTTCATTTGTCTTTAACAATGCCCTTTTTGTTTTATTTTATCAATTTTTTTTTTGTGATGCTGGGATCAATATGCCCAGGGCCATAAGCATGCTAGGCCAGCACTCTACCTCTGAGCCACATCCCTATCCCACAAAGCCCTTTTTAGCAGAAGGGAAAATTTTTTTCCCTGTGGTCCAGGATCCAGTTGAGGATCATATATTGCATTTAGTCATCATGTCACTTTAGTCTTCCTTCATCTGGAGCAATTCCTCAGTATTTTGTTTTTCACAACCACAATGTTTTGAAGAGTACTGGCCAGTTGTTTCATAGAACGTTATGTGAACATTTTTTTACCATGACAGCTCATCTGGGTTCAGCTCTTCTGGAGGAAAAAAAGAAAGGGGGTCGGGGGAAGAAATCATGTATCTCTTCAAAATTTTTTGTCTTAAGAACCTATCTTGACTCTAGTAAGATGCAGTTTTTTGTTGTTTAGCGATGTTTCTCAATGGGGATATTTTTGACATGACAGTTCACTGTGCCAGACTGTCCCACGTATTGCAGATTTAGCATCCCTGGCTCCTGCCCAATAAATTCCAATAGCATCCATCAGTCGGTATGAAGCTCAACACTTCCTCAGTTAAGAACCATTGTTTTAAAGGCTGGAGTGTAGCTCAGTGGTAGAGCACATGCTTAGCATGTGTAAGACCCTGGTTCAATCCCCAGAACCAGGGAATAAAAAGAAAACATTACTCTATAAATTTGGAATCTCTAAACTAAGAAAATGATTTTGCTTTTTCTATAGCAGGTCATACAATTGGTAATTAGATAGCCAATGTGTTTTAGCTGAATTCTGCTCATTTATTTAGTTTTCTTTTAATCTTCTCCTCCTCCTTTTTTTTTTTTTTTTTTTTTTTGATACCAGGTAGATACTTAACCATTGAGCATATCCCTAGCCCTATTTATTTTTTATTTTGAAACAGAGTCTTAATAAGTTGCTTAGGGCTTCACTAAATTGCTGAGGTTGGTCTTGAACTTGTGATCCTCCTGCCTCAGCCTCTTGAGTAGCTGGATTACAGGCATATATACTGCCATGCCCAGCTGATTAAATTGATTCTGTACATATTTATTTTCTAGTACTGTGGATTAAACCCAGGGTTCTCTACCACTGAGCTGCATCTCCAATTCTTTTCTTTTTCTTTTCTTTCTTTTTTTTTTTTTTTTTAGTTGTAGATGGACACAATGCCTTTATTTTGTTTATTCATTTACATGTAGTGCTGAAGATCAAACCCAGTGCCTCACACATGCTGGGCAAGTGCTCTACCACTGAGCCACAGCCCCAGCCCCTCCAATTCTTTTTATTTTTTATTTTGAGGCAGGATCTCAATAAGTTGTTCAAGCTGTCCTCACACTTGTGATCCTCCTACCAAACCTGTGATCCTTTCTGAATAGCTGGGTTTACAGGCATGTGCCACCCCACCTGACTTCCTATATGTTTTTATATAATCTGAAATGAGAAGTATATTAAATATCTCCAGTTAGAATAAAAAAATTCCACCTTAAATGTCAACTGAAATAAAATATCCCTGGAAGATTTGTTTATTTGTTTATTTATTGGTATGGGGGATCTAATCCAAGGGGGCTTAACCGCTGAGTCACATCCCTAACCCTTTTTTATATTTTATGTTGAAATAGGGTCTCACTAAGTTGCTTAGGGCCTTGCTAAGTTTCTGAGGCTGGCTTTGAACTCGAGATCCTCCTGCTTCAGCCTCCTGAGCTGCTAGGATTACAAGCTTGTACCACCACGCCCGGCCCCTGTAAGATTTATCTTAAAACTTAAGTATTTTATAAATTTTAGGGGGAAATGACTATACTTACATTTAATTCTAATATAATGATTAGATAATTGTAATTCTAATTTTAAACATTTTAATTATTCTCTGTTTTTCTTTTAGAATTGGTTCCTAGGAAAGATCTTCTTCTAGAAAATGTACCATATTGTGATGCACCAACTCAGAAGCAGTGAATTTTCTAGGATAAAATAAGACTTTGTGCATTTTAACTATAAGATGTGTAACTGGCAAAAGTCCTAGAAGTATTTTTCTCTGAACTGGCATATTGAAAATGAATGAATTTAAGAGTATTATCATAATTTAACTTTACATTAAAAGGACATTGCTAAGAACTACAGAAAATAGTTTTGTTTCTGTTTTATGTGATGCTGGGGATTATACCCATGGCCTTGTACATGCTGGATAATTGCTCTGCCACTGAGCTATATCCTCAGCCCTATAGTTAAGTATTTTTAAAGGACATTAGAGAAAACAATTTATTTTCATTGAATATCAAACTTTATAAAGTAAAGCTTAGGGAAATATATCATATTCACTTCTCTTACACCTTATAAGAATTCTGCTCTTACTAAAGTTATTTGAGAATACCATACTTTGACAAGTTGTAAGTTTTCCTCCCATGGGAAATGCAATTATTAAATGTAAATTATTAAACTAAATTGATGTTTAGTCCTGAAATAATTAAATTGGTCAAAAAGTCACAGTGTATTCTAGCTGTCCACAGAAGGTAGTCTTTGCTTCCTGAACACTGGAATTATTTCTGTAGCTAATAAATAATTACATAGTTTCTTTTTAGACATAGAGAGGTTCTCTGTGTCCTTATAAAGACATTTTTAATCAGTCTTCTGAAGACAGATAAGTAAAATGTCAAAATCACCTAGGGTCACTATGGAATAAAGAAACCCTAATTGTTTTAAGGAAATGGTAGCCCACGATCAAACTGTATATGGCCTCGGTAGAATTAGCTGTATTTAAACCATAGTTAGACTTTACTGTGAAAATATAACAGATGGCTGCATTCACTTTGTTTTAGTCAATAAAATTCAAATGCTTTTCTTCGTCCACATGTCCTGTCCTTGGGATGAGATTGAAGAATCACAAAAGCCTTGGCATTCTACCATCTCATGCTAGGAGCTATAAAATTGCATTTAACATTCTTCTTGTTTCTCATTTATCTGTGTATCTTTATCATAATAGTGTATTCTCTCCAATTGTCTTCCATTTGATGATACAGGGTTTAAATTTTTACAAGATTCTCAATGCAGGCTTCATTTGTTGACAAAACATTGGTATAGCTATACAGGATATAAAATGTCAAATTGGAAAATAAGTTAAACTTTAGAAAATCAAAAAAATATCAAAACTATTTAGACATAGTATATTCAACATTAAACCAGAGACTACTCTTTATATGTCCTAATACTTTTTTTGGTGCCAGGGATTGAACCCAAGGACACTTAATCACTGAGCCACATCCCCAGCTCTTTTTATATTTTATTTAGAGACAGAGTCTTGCTAAGTTGCTTAGGACCTCACTAAGTTGTTAAGGCTGGCTTTGAGCTCTCAATCCTCCTGCCTCAGCCTCCCAAGCCATTGGGATACCAGTGCACACCACCACACCCAGTGCTTCCTAATACTTTTGAGGAGATCAATTAGTAATCTGTGAAATGAATTATACATGGCAAAAGATTCACTACATAATTTTTTATTTTCTATGTTTTAACTTTTGCTATGTATATAGAATTATATATATTATATATAATATACTCTATAATTTTTTAGTATCATTAAACCTGTTTGGAAGCTCAATACTTAATTTAAGAAATTGAATTCTTTAATTTCATTCTTTACTCATCTTCATGTAAATATGTCATCAGACTTTTTATAAACTAGTCATCAATAGTAGTAGAGATTGATAATCATTTTTATTTTGTTAAAACTTGTTTTTAGAGTTTTTTTTTTAAATAACAGAAATACACAGAAGATAGATAGAATATTGTACTTCCATGCCTTAAGATTATAAAGTTCCTGTGAAGTGTATCAACATATCAACATTAGGCTTGACTCACAAAATTTTGAAAGATTCAACGCCTTTTCCTTAGATAATATATGCATATTTCTGATAAATGTTAATGAGTTGTTTAATAATTTCATTAAATTACGAAGTAATTTGTGAGTTATTGGTCTGTTGTAAAATAAAGGGCAAGAGTCAGGATTCTAGAGGGTATAAACTACTGTATCTATGTAGTGTTTATTTTGTAAACAGTTTGTAAAAACTTTGAGAATGATTATCTAGGCACCTAACTTCTCTTTTATACAGTGCCAACATTTAACTAGATCTTTTTTATTTAGTTTTTTTGTTGTTGTTTTTAAACTTTCTCATGTTCCCACTGGAGTGGCCCAAATCTAATTTTCCACTTTGACTATTGAAATCTAGTGATAGTGGGTTGTATACATTCTAATTGGAGATATCTAGGCTCAGAGGCCCAGTAGGACTTTGTAAAATAATCTTTTGGTAGAAGTTAGAAAAGGTGAATGGCAGGAGAACCGGATTTGAAGGTAGGGAGAATATGACAGGTTGTTTGCATAATATCTAATTTAGAACATTAATATTAAGAGTTGAATCAAACTTCACTTAAGTTGGTTCTCATTTTGTGTGTAGGTGGATCTTTCAGTATCATTACAGTATCTGGAAAGCACATAATAGTAAGAATAGATGGAATTTCTATATTCATTGACAAGGCAAGTAAGTTTTAAGGCAAATAATTTAAATATAAATGCAAACAAATGGCAATTTCAGTTCTTAAGCAGAGGTTTCTAAAGCAAAAGTAGATAAATTAAAATTAATATAGCTTTACTATTTATCAGCTGTAGCCAGAAATAAAATGGAAAAGATCCTGTTTAAAATAGCAAACAAAACTATACTTAGGAATAGACTTTAAAAAAAAAAAAAAACTTTAACACTTAAAAATGAGACATACTATGTTCCTTGTTGGGACAAATGAGAATTGTAATGACAGGTCTTTAAAATTTAATCCTTTGAAATTCCAACAGATTGACATGTATGTCTGCATAAAAATGTAAAACTTGTGTGTTTCATGGAAGCCACTACAGACTGTAGAGAAAATTATAAGCTTCCTCTGTGATGATAAAAGTAGTTAAGATAAGAGGTGCCCCTGTTAATCCATTAGCATAATGTAACTCAGTGCGAAAAAGGAAAATTATATAAATAAATAGAAAACAAAAAATACTGTCTTGCCAGACATGATGGCACACACCTGTAATACCAGCAGTGCTGCAGGCTGAGGCAGGGGGGTTACAAGGTCTAAGCCAGCCTTAGCAACTTAGTGAGGCCCTCAGCAACTCTGTCTCAAAATAAAACAAAAAGGAGTGGGAATATGACTCAGTGGTTAAGCATTCCCTGGGGTTCAATCCCTGGTACAAAAAATAAATTAAAATAAAAAAATATATAGAATCTAACAAATGTAAATTAAAATGAAACACTTTCAAATTAATACAACTTAAGAAATGTATGCTCAATATTTGTAGCATGAAATATGTGCAGAAAATGGGCACTATCATTCTTCAAAGGCATGTAAATTATAGGGCCTTTATGAAAGGGTAGTTGACATCAAAATTTAAAATGTGTATGTTCAATTCATCAAAAACTTAAAAGAATACTCATGTACACTCATATGGAAGTTTCTGTATTAAAACACAATAAGTGGTATTGTGGTTTTAAAATGCAAATGAGTAGAGTTATGTTTTATGTATTCTGCATCCTTTTATTATATATTGTTTCAGAAACATATATATTGTACCATGAACAGTTGCCTTTCACTTTTATATTTTATTCCATTGTAAGAATAAACTATCCATATCTCTGTTGATGAATAATATTGTTTCCAGTTTTTTCATATTGCAAACCAATTTTTTTTTTTTTTTTTTTTTGCGGTGCTGGGAATTGAACCCAGGGCCTTGTGCTTGTGAGGCAGGCACTCTACCAACTGAGCCATATCCCCAGCCCCCAATTTTTAAAAAAGCACACAAATTCTTTTTTTTTTTTTAATTCTTTTTAGTTGTCAATGGATCTTTTATTTTATTTATTTATATGTGGTGCTGAGTATCAAACCCAGGGTCTCACACATGCCAGGCAAGTGCTCTACCACTGAGCCACAATTCCAGCCCCAGCACACAAATTCTTATACCCATGCAAAAGTTTATCTGGATATATACCAAGAAACTGAACTGTTTTGTTATAGGATATGTGCATATTCAACTTTTCTAGAAATTTTTAAATTTTTTTTTAAAGTCATCGTGCCAGTTTACTCAACAATGAGAGGTCCCATTTCTCTACATCATCACTGTAATTGTTAGGTCTTTTCTTGGTTTTATCAAACTGATGGATATGAAATGGTGTATTAATCTTCATTTACTGATTACTAGTAAGAAATAAATATATATGCATATATATATATATATTGTTCTTACCAATGTGAACTGGCATTATCCAATCTATGGAAGATTGGAATAGATAAAAGAGTGTTGGAAGAATGAATTTGTTCTCTGCTTGAGCAAAGACATCCATCTTCTGACATTGCTGCTCCTGGTTCTCAGGCTATTAGACTTAGGCCAGAACTAACCACCATCAGCCCCTTTATTCTAAGGCCTTTGGAATCAGACCTGTTACATGACCATCTTTCCTGTTCTCCAACTTGCAGACGACAGATTGTAGGACCTCTTGGCCTCTGTAACTACATGAACCAATTCCTGTGCTGAATCTCCTCATGTCTATAGATGTAGATAAGTAAATATAGGTGTATGTCCTATTCTGTTTCTCTAGCAAACCCTTAATATAATGTTGAAGAGTAGATTTGTGAAGAATGATCAGGAGTTGAGTTTGGGACATGCATTGAGATGGCTATTAGACTTCCAAGTGCAAATGTTAAAAGGACATTAGACAAAATATTTGAAGTTCAGTAACTGATCTAGAGATAGAAATTTGGAGTCATTAGCATAGATAAAGTACTTAAAATCATAACATTGGAAGGTATCACAAAGAAACTGATTATAGAGAAGAAAGAAGAGGGATTAGGTCTTGGGACACTTGTGTGTTAACAGGTTAAGGAGTTAAGGAGCAACAACATGAGAGGTTTCCAGTAAGGTAGGATGAAACAAGGAAAATACAGAGAAAATATCAACAAATTATGGCCTATAAGGGCTAAATCTGACTTGTTGCCTTTTTTGTATATAAAATTTTATTGGGACACATGCTTCTTCATTTACATACCATCTACTACTGCTGTTACACTATAACAGCAGAGTTGAGTAACTGCAGCAGGGACCACACAGTCCACAAAGTCTGAAGTTGCTGTTTGGTTGTCCTATACATAAAAAAAAAAGGTTGCTGATCCCTGGTATAGAGCACTGGAAACCCAGTGTTATTGAAAAAGAGGTAACCTTTGTCAAATGCTGGTGATGGGTCAAGGATGATATGGGCTGAGAATTGCCAGTTGGATTTAACAACATGGAAGTGACTTTGATTACTCTTTGGCAAGAGTTTCAGTAAGATAATTGGAGAAACATTGTATGCCCACATTCTCTCCACACTGATCTCTAAATTCATTGTAATTGCAAATAAAATTTCAACAGGTTTTTTTTGGGGGAGAGGGGGAACTGGTCTAAAACTTACTCAAAATTTTATGGGGAATAATGAAGACCCATAGATAGTTAAATCAGTCATGACAAAGGAGAGTAAAATTGTATACTCACAACCAAAACTAAGAACTTTGCTTTAGAATCTCATGCCATACACAAAAAATTAACTAAAAATTGACTTAAATGCATAACCTAAGACTATAG
The DNA here is from genome assembly GCF_902686455.1 of Sciurus vulgaris. NCBI lineage: Eukaryota > Metazoa > Chordata > Mammalia > Rodentia > Sciuridae > Sciurus > Sciurus vulgaris. Next base: position 29,866,379 of record NC_136466.1, read on the forward strand.
GGCTGGAGATGTAGCTCAGTAGTACAGCACTTGCTGAGGACCTTGGTTCCTTAAAAATCTTACTAACCACCTCCAGTGACTCTTTGACTCTTTGCATTCCTATATGTTCTTTGCCTGTGCCCTTGGCACAGTATCCTATAGCCCTGAAGTTACCATAACCATTCCTTGATCTGTGATATACAGAGATGTATAACTTTGTAGGATATGTGATTTGAGTGTTATAGATATTAGAAATTACGATTAGAAAAGAAAAAAAGAAATTTTGATTGCCCAGCTTCTGACTATAGGTCACCCACAGGTATTTGGTGAATTGCAACTTAGTGAGGCTTTTGAATTTATTGAATAACAATAAATTGGAAAGACACAAAGTGTTTGGTCTATGTTAATGGCATAGTTCACTCACAGCACTTGCCTATCTATTTTCCTCTTCTAGATAATTACCTAAGGAAAATGAAAACGTCCATCCTGGCAAAGCAGATCAGTGATTGCCAAAGGATATGGGCATGGAAACGAGTGGGAGGGAGGAATTAAAATATGGGCATGGGGGCTGGGGAGATGGCTCAGTTGGTAGAGTGCTTGCCTTGCATGCACAAGGCCCTGGTTTAATCCCCAGCACCAAAAAAATAAATAAATAAATAAATAAATGGGCATGATGAAATTTGGAGAGGTGATGAAGGCATATATATATAATATATATATATATATATATTTTTTTTTTTTTTTTTTTTTTTTTTTTTTTTTTTTTTGGTACTAGGGATTGAACTCAGGGCACTCAACCACTAGGCCACATCCCCAGCCCTATTTTGTGTTTTTTTATTTAGATACAGGGTCTCACTTAGTATCTTGCTTTTTGCCGAGGCTGACTCTGAACTCATAATCCTCTTGCCTCAGCCTCCCAAGCCACTGGGATTACAGGCATGCACCATCATGCATGGCTCTTCTAATATATTTGTTAATCGGTTTACTGATTTTACAATGTTTACATTTAAACATTGCCCTTCCAGCAGGACATGGTGATGCATGTCTGAGATCCCAGAGACTTGGGAGGCTGGGGCAGGAGAATTGCAAGTTTGAGGCCAGGCTAAGTTAACTTAGCAAGACCCTGTCTCAAAACATAAAAAAGCAGCCACTTGAGAGGTTGAGGCAGGAGGATCGCAAGTTCAAAGCCAGCCTCAGCAATGGAGTGAGGCCCTAAGCAACTTAGTGAGATCCTAATTTTTTTTGGTACCATTAAACAAACAAACAGACAAACAAAAAACATGAAAAGGGCTGGGGATGTAACTTAGTGGTAAAGCATCCTTGGGTTCAATCCCCAGTACCAAATAAATAAACACTACCCCTCCATTGGCCATTAACTTTTTACTTTACACAAAATACCTACTGATAATAATATATTTAGCATAAAGACAAAGTAAGAAGTGATTTTCATTTTTTTCTCATTCTAAAATTATCAATTCTGGAGGAAATTATAATTGAATCTCATCTAGCATTTCGTTGTAGGGAGGGTTCTACATTAGTTTAGTCCACATCTGGTCCAACTCAATTATTTCAGATGCTATTCTTTTAGAAGAAAATGTTTTTGTACATGTTTTTCGGACAATCTACTGTTAATGTCTACTCTTCTGAGATATTATTCAGTTAAATGTGATTCGAGCTTTCAGGTTAGGAGTTCTTTTTTCTGGTATAGTATTTTTCCTAATTTCAATTGAATGCAATCTCTCCCTGTATTTAACCAACATTAACTAAATATTTGCCCAAGGTCAATCTCAAGGATAGGTGCTAGGAATTCAACAACAGAAACAATCTCGTAGGGAAGACCAGCAAGGAGGTGAGCAATTGTAGGTAACTAGTGCTAAATAGGGATTAGGCACAGGGTTTTAAGAATATAAAAGTAATTGATCAGAATGAAGTTTGCAAAACATAATACATAATATGGTGTATGTTTAGTCTCTTAAAGAAATAACCAGTTATAAAATCACTCACACTTAACACCAATTTAAAAAAATATAAACTGGAATGAGAAAACTGAGATTTCACCAGGCGTGGTGATGAACACCTGTAATCCCAGGTGTTCACTTGGGAAGCTGCGGGAGGAGGATCACAAGTTCAAAGCCAACCTCAGCAACTCAGCAATGTCCTAAGTAACTCAGCAAGACCCTGTCTCAAAATAAAAAAAATAAAAAAAGGGCTAAGGATGTGGCTCAGTAGTTAAGTGCCCTTTGTTCAAGCCCCACTACCAAAACCAAAACCAAAGCAAAACAACAACAAAAAGATTTCCTGGTGTAGGAAGGGTACTTTGATGGATCTTAAATTTTCTACCACAAAGTGTTTTATGTAGTGCTTCCCCCCTCTTCTTATCTTTTATTCTGGCAACAGAAAAGTGAAAGGGCTACTGTTTTAGACAGAATTCCCAGAGAGACACACACACAGTAAGATAGAGATTTGCATGTGGGAGGTTTAAATTAGGGAGTGCCCCCAGGAAGTGAAGGAGGCCAGATTGGGTAGACAGCAGTTGAACTGCAAAGCAGTTACAAAGGGGCCTGGAACGGAAATGGCCTTCAGAATTGCTTTGAATTGAGTCAAGGAGACTGCGACTTGGTTCTCTTGCACTGAAGGCAGGCCTACCCCAGTGAGGCAGTTCTGTTAACTAGGGTTAACTCCTAGAAAGAGCCATAGCTGAGAACCTTTAGCAGCCAGTACTCCCAGGAGCTGGGGAAATGAACGCCTCCTCTGAAAGGGACAGCTGGGCTGTTTTCGGAACACACTAAACCAAACAAGGCTTTTCATAATTAACTCAGATTGCTTGGGCAGGAGAAGCAGCAGGCCTACGCTGCTGAGTGTTTCTCTTCTGGGTAACAAGAACTCCAGGGACAGTCTGTTAGCTATTCGAACCAAAACAAAAAGGGCAAGTCCATTTAGAAAAGAGCTTCTTATATAAGGCGGTACACTCATTTGATGAAGTTCTAACATTACCTGGCGAAAAGTCTACCAAAGAGGGACCTGCAGACTAGGTTCTAGTCACAGCTCTGTCATGGAAAATGGGGTCTTTGCCTACAGAGTGGGAGAAAATCTTTTCCATACACACTTCAGACAGAGCACTGATCTTCAAAGTTTATAAAGAACTTAAAAAACTTTACACCAAAAATACAAAGAAACCAATCAATAAATGGGCTAAGGAACTGGGCAGACACTTCACAGAAGAAGATATACAGGTGATCAATAAATATATGACAGAGTGCTCTAGTAATTAGAGAAATGCAAATTAAAACCACCCTAAGGTTTCATCTAACTCCAATTAGAATGGCTATTATCAAGAACACAAGCAATAATAAGTGTTGGCAAGAATGTGGGGAAAAAGGCACACCCATACATTACTGGTGGGATTGCAAATTGGTGCAACCACTTTGGAAAGCAGTATGGAGATTCCTCAGAAAGCTTGGAATGGACCCACTATTTGACCCAGCTATCCCACTCCTTGGTTTATACCCAAAGGACTTAAAACCAGCATACTACAGTGACACAGCCACATCAATGTTCATAGCAGCTCAATTCACAATAGCTAGATTGTGGAACCAACCAAGATTCCCTTTTTTTTTTTTTTAAATATAAAGCATTTTATTCATAAGCGATAAAACATCTGAAAGGTAAATGAGCAAAACACTCCATTCACAATAGTCTCAAAACAAAACAAAACAAAAAAATTGGGAATCGGTCTAACCAAAGAGGTGAAAGATCTCTACAATGAAAACTATAGAACATTAAAGAAAGAAATTGAAGAAGACCTTAGAAGATGGAAAGATCTCCCATGTTCTTAGATAGGCAGAATTAATATTATCAAAATGGCCATACTTCCAAAGGCACTATACAAATTTAATGCAATTCCAATTAAAATCCCAATGACATTTCTCATAGTAATAGAAAAGGCAATCATGAAATTCATCTGGAAGAACAAAAGACCCAGAATAGCCAAAGCAATCCTGGGCAGGAAGAGTGATGCAGGAGGTATCACAATACCAGACCTTAAACTCCATTATAGAGCAATAGTAACAAAAACAACATGGTATTGGCACCAAAATAGACAGGTAGACCAATGGTACAGGATGGAAGACACAGAGACATACCCACATAAGTACAGTAATCTCATACTAGACAAAGGTGCCAAAAACTTACAATGGAGAAAAGATAGCCTCTTCAACAAATGGTGCTGGGGAAACTGGAAATCCATATGCAGTAAAATGAAATTAAAACCCTATCTCTCACCCTGTACAAAACTCAACTCAAAATGGATTGAGGATCTAGGAATTAGGCCCGAGACCCTTCACCAAATAGGAAAAAAAGTAGGCCCGAATCTCCATCATGTTGGCTTAGGACCAGACTTCCTTAACAAGACCCCCATAGCGCAAGAAATAAAAGCAAGAATCAATAAATGGGATAGATTCAAACTAAAAAGTTTTTTCTCAGCACAGGAAACAATAAATAATGTGAAAAAAGAGCCTACAGAGTGGGAGAAAATCTTTTCCACACACACTTCAGACAGAGCACTCATCTCCAAAGTTTATAAAGAACTTAATAAACTTTACACCCTAAAATACAAAGAACCCAATCAATAAATGGGCTAAGGAACTGGGCGGACACTTCACAGAAGATATACAGGTGATCAACAAATATATGAAAAAGTGCTCATCATCCCTAGTAATTAGAGAAATGCAAATTAAAACCACCCTAAGATTTCATCTAACTCCAATTAGAATGGTTGTTATCAAGAATATAAGCAATATTATAAGTAATAATATTACTTATAATATAATATAATAATAATATAAGTGTTGGCATGGACATGGGGGAAAAGGCACACTCATACATTGCTGGTGGAGTTGCAAACTGGTGCAGTCACTCTGGAAAGCAGTGTGGAGATTCCTCAGAAAACTTGGAATGGAACCACCATTTGACCCAGCTATCTCACTCCTTGGTTTATACCCAAAGGTATAAAATCAGCAAACTACAGTGATGCAGCGACATCAATGTTCATAGCAGCTCAATTCACAATAGCCAGATTGTGGAACCAACCTAGATGCCCTTCAATTGATGAATGGATAAAAAAATTGTGGTATATATACACAATGAATATTACTTAGCCATAAAGAATAATAAAATGATGGCATTTCCTGGTAAATGGATGAAGTTGGAAAATATCATGCTAAGTGAAATAGGCCAAGCCCAAAAAACCAAAGGCTGAATGTTTTCTCTGATAAGTGCATGACAATATATAACCAGGGGGTGTGGCGGGGGGAAGAGAAGAATGAAGGAACTTTGGATGGCGTAGAGGAAAATGTGGTGGGAGGGGTGGAGGAAGGAAAGATAGTAGAATGAGACAGACAGTATTGCCCTATGTAGATGTGTGCTTACATGAATGGTGTGAATCTACATTTTGTACAACCATAGAAATGAAAAGTTGCACCCCCTTTGTGTACAATGAATCAAATGCAGTCTATAAAAATAAAAAAAATTAATAAAAAAAACAGCAGCAGGTGTTCAAGAACTACTTAACAACATACACATATCTCAAGTCACATGCAGAGAGGTCACTAATGGACAGCTTTGCGCAGGTGAAGTTATCTAAAGCCTGAGAGTCATGGTAGGAGAAGGCAAGGCTGCACAGTTCCAGAAGGGAGAAGGAAGGGGGGGAATAAGGTTCAGGTGCCCAGCAGGCCACGAGTCCACCAACGAAACCCAGGCATCCCCAGCTGCACTCACCAAAACTAGGACCCCTTTCAGCCTCTGCTGTGCTAACTGAAGGCATGTCCGCCCTTCCGGGCACCGAGGGATCCATATTACCACAGCTGTATAAACACATGGGATTCTGAAGGTGCAAGTCCTGGAGGTGGCAGGAAGAAGCCAGTCTAAGCCATGGCTGATCCATCCTCCTACCCACTACATGCCACAGAAGCCAAGTTGTCATGGCAACAGGAAGGAAATGTAGGTATTACAGACATAAGAACCACAGGGCACAGTGGTGCATGTCTAGAATCGCAGAGACTCGTGAGGCTGAGGTAGGAGGACTGCAAGTTCTAGGCCAGCCTCAGCAACTTAGCAAGACCCTGTCCCAAAATTTAAAAAAATTTTAAAAATGAGGCTAGGGGTGTGCCCCTGGGTTCAATTCCTGGTACCATCAGCATCATCAGCATCATCAATAATAATAATAAATAAATAATTAAAGATCTCAAACAATAACATGACTCAACAGCTCAAAGAACAAAAAGAAAAAAGCAACTAAACCCAAAGCTTACAGAAGGGAAATAATGAAGATCGGAACAGAAATAAACAACATAGAGATTAGAAACATAAAACTGACAAAGCCAAAATTTAATTCTATAAAAAGATCAACAAAATGACAAACTTGTACCCAGACCTACCGAGAGAACTTAATCTGCTACAAATAGAATTGTTTCATGCGCCAAACCTAAGGCTAGATTCACCCCAAAAGAGGTGGCAGGTGAGTTCATGCAAGGGAGTATCTCAAACTGTCCCCAGACTGGGTTGGTTGGGAATTCAAAGAATCACTAACTCAGGGTGATCAGTCCAAAGTATTCATCAGGGAACTTAACCTACAGAAGTATACACTGGGTGGAGAGCAGAGAGTGAGTGTGTGCAGCTTGTAGGAGGGCTTAGAAATCTGGCCAAGGGCCAGGCCTTGTCTCTTTCAGTGTTTTGGGAAACACCTTACACACCTTTACCAGGTAAGCTTGTGCTCAAACCTGCTAAGCAAAACCCGCAGCTGGCTGGGCCGCAGAATGGTCAAGGTTCTCTGGGTTTACTGTCAGGACACCAAAAGAAAGCAGAGGGACAGGACCCCAGGGAGGTAATGAGTGCGAAGTTCTCCAGCATCACATCGCGGTACAGGCTTCTCTGGGTCACATCAAGGAGACCCCACTCCTCCCAGGAGAAATGCACAGCCACGTCCTCAAACACCACCAGGTCCTGCGCCCCGTCGGCCAAGGGAACCAGTGCACTCAGCGGAGACCTCCCTTTACCTGCCCACCAAAGGCCCGCCTCCCGCGCCCGCGCACCAGCGCGCCGACCCGCGGGGCCCGGGCGGTCACTCGCAGAGCTCGGACCCGCTCACCCGGGTAGAGCCAGTTCGGTCAGCCAAGATTCCCTTTAATTGATGAATGGATAAGGAAACTGTTGTATATGTACTCGATGAAATATTACTCAGCCATAAAGAAGAATAAAATTATGGCATCTGCTGGTAAATGGAAAATATCATGCTAAGTGAAATAGGCCAAGCCCAAAAAACCAAAGGCCGAATGTTTTCTCTAAGTGGAAGACAATACATACCAAGGGGGATTGGCGAGTGGGAGGAGAGAAGAATGAAAGAACTTTGGATGGTGTAGAGGAAAATGGGGCAGGTGTGGGTGGGAGAAGGAAAGACAGTGGACTGAGACAGACAGTATTACCCTATGTATATGTATGATTACATGAATGGTGTGAATCTACATTGTATACAACCATAGAAATGAAAAGTTGCACCCCATTTGTGTACAATGAATCAAAATGCAGTCTGTAAAAATAAAAAAAAAATTAAATAATAATTTTTAAAAACCAGCAAAAAAAAGAAAACGGGGTCTTTGAGAAAGTCATTTATCATCGCTGGTCTTCTGGTCCTATTCCCGTACAATGAGATATACAGAACAGATGACGCACTCGTTAGGATTGTTATAATCATGAGTAATAGAAACCCATTTTACTTAGCTTTTTGAAGAAAGAGAGAAGGATCCAGGAAGGAAAGAGGAAGAGAAGGAAGAAAATGGGAGATTGATTTAAATAATGAATATGTTTCTTGCAGACTTGGTGTTGAGTGGGCCTCGGGAGCAGGCTGGCGTGCCATGGGCAACGGCGGTGCCCTGCGCCCCATCTGTGCTCATTCCTTACTCACTGTTGCTGCAGTCCCGCTCACTCCATTTTTCAGTTCACATGAGGAAAATGGCTACTGACAGTAGCTCCAGAGTTTTAACTCCTCAAGTCAATAAAACAGTCACATGTGGGTTAAAATCCCTTGATGACAATTCCAAATTGCCAGGAAACAAAGTTCCTGGGCCTCATTTATATCAAGTGAACAACCTCTGATTCAAACACCTGTGCCAACGTAAAGAACTCATTGGGAAAGAAGACACTTCAAGAAAAGATTTAGCAACCAACATGTCTAGAGCTGTTATCTCTAAAATACCCCAATTTTGCTGGGCATGGTGGCGCATGCCTGTAATCCCAGTGGCTCAGGAGGCTGAGGCAGGAGAATCACAAGTTCAAAGCCAGCCTCAGCAACTTAGCAAGGCCCTAAGCAACTTAGTGAGACCATGTCTCAAAATAAAAAATTAGAAGGGGCTGGGGAGTGGCTTAGTGGCTAAGTGCCCCTGGGTTCGATCCCTGGTACCAGAACCAAACCAAACAAAAAACACCCTATTTTACTAATGAAAATAACTGTAAAATTCAATTAACTTCTCACTGATAGAGGCTGGGGGTATAGCACAGTGGTGGAGTGCCTGCTTAGCACACATGAAGCTTTGGGTTCGATCCCTAGTACTGCAAAAAAAAAAAAAAAAAAAAAAAAAAAAAAAAAAAAAAAAAAAAAAATTCTTACTGATTCTTAACCGATGCTGTAAATTGTCATTTTAAAACTTGGTGGAGCTGGGAATGTAGCTCAGTATTTGCTGAGCATAGTGCTGCCCTGGGTTTGATCCCTGATAGGATACACTAATTAAAAAAATTTTGGTCGTAACCAGATGTAGTAGAGGTCAACCTGGGCAACTTAACAAGACCCTATTTTAAATAAAATGAAAAAAAGAGCTGGGGATATATCTCAGTGATAGAGCACTTGCCTTGTTGCATGTGGCCCTGGGTTCGATCCCAGCATATAGTGATATGACAATTGCTAATAGAAAGTTGACACTAAGTGAGGAAAGCTGGAGTAGAAACCCCTCAGCAGAATGCACTCATGACTTATCTTTTCTATTTAGACTCAGTGAAACTAATAGTGAATGGTTTTCTGATTGGTTTATGGCTTAGACTGATAGCTGGTATTCACTTACAATGACGATCTTTATAGCCTATAAACAGGAGTGCAGCTGTTATTAAGATTTGTGAAGAGACTGATAGAAAGATCCATTGACAGAGAGTCTAATTTAGATATAGGGCATGATTCAGCTACACAAGAGCAGGTGACATAGCAGTGTTTCTAGTCCTAGATGAAAACTTCCCTAATATTCACGGTCCCCCAAAGATGTCAAGATGTTAGTTAAATAACATGAGGAGGAGGAGGATCCAGTCAGCTCCCTCCAGAAGTCCATGTCCACTGGAGAATAACAGCAAGATGACTGACTAGAGGTACCTAGGCATACTTTCCTCCGCAACAAAGGACTGAAACAAACAAACAAAAACAACAGCTACTTCTCTGAAAAGTTTGAGGTAGAGGACTAGACACATGGAGATACATGGTGGTCATACAAGGAAGGGAACTAAATGCATGACCTCTACCAGCCCATCTCTTGAGATCAATCCTCAGCCAAGAGGTTATTTCTCTTGGAAGGGAAAAGTTACGGAGGCCCCAGCAGTCCTCATTTATGCCATGAACGCCCGAGGTATTTGCTACTAGGGAAGCCTACAGCTCTCACAGGCCCTGAGCCCAGTTCCGGAAGATGACAGGTTGCCACACTGCTATACTGTGCTAGAGAAAGAACACAACCCACAGTGTGCCTGCCCCATGCAGTCTCCTGATGCACGGTGCCATACTGGAACCACACTCACCTGGTGTCCTGTGAAGCTGCCAAGCAGCTGCCCCTAGCAGCTTGGCCAGCTCAGCCCCATAAAAGTGGCCTACCATCTTCCCTCTATCCTAGGAAGTAGCCAGGCAGCCCATCCTGCAAAACTCATCCTACTAAAGCCCTGGGAAGCAGATGGGTGCCCCCACACAGCCACAGTCCCGGGAACCAGCCAAGCAGACTTCTCTGAGTGGCTCAGCCCACCAAGGCCCCTAGGAAACAGCTCCACCAATCTGCCTACAGCCTCAAAAAGCAATTGAGCAAACTGATATGAGAAGCTCAGACTGCTAAGGCCTTGAGAAGTAGACAAGTGCACCAAGCACCCACCCTCAGCCCCATAAAGCACCTTGGAAGCCTGCCCTTAGCAAAACAGGGCCCAGAGTTCCTGCAGAGTCACCTTTGTGACCCTCAGACACTCATAGGGACACGGTATCACTAACAGGCACACTGCTCTGCACCCACTGGTGCCCATGGGGGCAGCTCCACCCCATTTACCCACAGACAGGCACCCGACACCCGCAGCCAAGTGCACTGGACTCTGAGCTGTCCATGAGCCTGCCCCACCTAGGAGCTGTATCCAGACAGCAGTACAATCCATAATTCCTGCAGCCTGGGTCACTGAGATACCTGCAGACATCAATGATGATATTGACTGCAGTTGAAGAAAGAAGGAAGGAAAAGAAAATTTAAAAGAATGAAGAAAGCCTTTAAGACTTACAGGAAACCATTATGGGAACAAACTTTTGCATTAAGGAAATTCCAGGAGAAGAGAAGGAAAAAGGCATAGGAAACAGATTCAACAAAGTAATGGTTAATATGCCAGTTATATTGGAAAAATAAGTTCTAATGTTCTATACCCAGCAGTGTAACCAGAGTTGATAACAATTAATTGTACATTTCAAAATAGCTAGTAGAAAGGATTTTGAATGTTCCTAACACAAGGAAGGGATAAATGTTTGAGATGATGTACATATGAATTACCTTGATCTGATTATTATCTTTTTTTTTTTTTTTTTTTTTTGCGGTACTGGGGATTGAACTCAAGGGTACTCTACCACTGAGCTACAATCCAGCACATTTTTTATTTTCCATTTTGAGGCATGGTTTCACTAAGTTGCCCAAGCTGGCTTCAAACTTGTGATTTTACTGCCTCAGCCTCCCAAATTGTTGGCATTACAGAGATGTGTCACCAGGCCCTCCTAATCATTACTCATTCAAATATCACACTGTACCCCACAAAGTAGACTACAATTATTATGTGTCAATTCAAAATCAAAATGTATTTTATATCTAAAAGTAACAAGTAAAAATATACTTTAAAAAAAAGAAGTCCATTCCCTATTATCCATAAAGGGACTTTTATACCACATTAATCTTTCCAAACCCCAGAGACTCTTACCACTTATCTGCCTGGGTGTGGGTCAATGATAAAGTTAATATTGATTTAATATTGATTCATATAGACTTTTTTAAAAACTCTTTTTAGTCATAGATGGATATGATACCTTTATTTCATTTATTTATTTCTAGGTGGCACAGAAGATTGAACCCAGTGCTTCCCACATTCTAGGCAAGTGCTTCACCACTGAGCCACAACCACAGCCTGATTCATAGCCTTACCATGGATACTCAGAAAAGAGCTAAGGCAACTTAAACTTTTTATTTTTCTTTCTTTCTTTTTCTGGTGCTGGAATTGCACTCAGGGCCTCACAAATGCTAGGTCAGTACTATACCCCTGAGCTCCAGTCCCACTAAGGCAGTTTTGACTGGGTGAATCAATATCACCTCCACTGAACAACATCACCTTCATTATCACCAAGAGGGATCAGGCAAGGGGTCTGCCTGATACAAGGAAATAAACGAGTACATAATTATTAGATAATTTTGGTGGCAGACTAGAGCAGGACTTGAACCAAATCCAGCCCTCCACCTGTTTCTATAAGGAAAGTTTGGTTGGAATGCAACCATGTCCATTCATTTACACATTGTCCAAGGTGACTTTCTTGCTAAGTCATACATTTGAGTAGTTGTGAGGCTGTATGGCCCACAAAACCTAGAAAATTTACTGTCTGTTTACATAAAAAGTTTTTAACCCCTGATCTAGTGACAAAGAAATTAATTTTCTTATATTTTATATATTGCTAATTTATAGTATTCCAAATTTGCCAGATAACTGAAGTCAATTTCTGCTTTAAAAAAAAAAAAATTACCTTCATTTTGTTTATTTATACATGATGCTGAGCGCCTCACACATGCCAGGCAAGCACTCTACCGCAACCCCAGCCCCAATGTCTACTTTTAAAGGTTGCTGTTTTCTCAATGTGCCTCTCATATATGTTTGTCTTAAAATCGTGGTTTAGAAAAGATGTTCTTTTCAGTAAGTGATACAGTCAGAAATCCATTCCAAAAGGTTTAGATCTAAATATAACAAACAATGGAGTCCTTAACTAGAACACACAAAAAAAATTAATGCTAAAGGAAAAACATTAAAAAGATTGATTAACTGAGCCACACTGAACTTAAGAAACTGCCAAAAACACATTAAGAAAGTGTAGGACTGGGGTTGTGGTTCAGTGGTAGAGCGCTTGCCTAGCGTGTGTGAGGCACTGGGTTCAATTCTTAGCACCACATATAAGTAAACAAAATAAAGGTCCATCAAAGACTAAAAAAAATTTTTAAAAATAAATAAATTTTAAAAAGAAATTTAAAAAAAAGAAAGTGTATAGGGCTGGGCGGAGTGGCACACGCCTGTAATCACAGCAGCTTGGGAGGCTGAAGCAGGAGGATCATGAGTTCAAAGCCAGCCTCAGCAATTTAGTGAGACCCTGAGAAATTCAGTGAGACCCTGTCTCTAAATAAAATACAAAAAGGGGTGGAGCATGTGGCTCAGTGGTTGAATAACCCTGGGTTCAATCCCCAGTACCAAAAAAAAAAAAAAAAGTGAAGAGGAAAAAAAGTGAAAAGGAAAATTCACAGTGGAAGAAGAGATTTATGATACATATGTTTGACTTGTACCCAAAATATGTAATGAATTCCTATAAATCAGTATACTGAAGACATTCGTTAGAAAAATGAGCATAAGACTTCAATAGGCAACTCAGAAAAGGAGATTGACCAATAAACCTGTGAAAAATTATTTGACTATATCAGTCATTGTGGCAAAGGAAAATAAAACTATGATGCAGTATTATTACCTGTCTGCAGAGATGACTAAAATATAAAAAATAGATGATACCAAGAGTTGGCAAAGAGGTGGAGCAACTAGAACTTTCACATGCTGCTGATCATAACGCAAGTTGGTATTACTTTAGAAGTCCATTTGGCTTTATCTACTAAAGCAGGGCAAGTACATGTCCTATGACCCAGAACTTGCACTCGGATGTATGGAACTATGTTCACCAAAATATACGTACAGCTGGGCACAGTGGCACACACCTGTAATCCCAGGGTCTGGGGAGGCTGAGGCAGGAGGATCACAGGTTTAAAGTCAGCCTTAGCAACTTAGGCCTAAGCGATTTAGCAAGACCCTGTCTCAAAATAAAAAATAAAGGACTGGGGATGTGTCCTAGTAGTTAGGTATCCCTGGATTCAATCCCCAGTACTGGGGGGGTGGGGGGGGGGAGAATCATGTTTTTAGAAAGCTAAAACCAATCTATGATGTAGAAATCACGTTGGTGGATAACTTGAAAAAAGGCAGGTAATGACAAGGAAACCACTACAATGTTAGCAATATTCTACAGTCATGAGTCACTCAATGTGGATACATTCTGAGAACATGTTGTCAGGTGACTTTGCTGTTATAGGAATGTCACAGGGTGTACTTACACAGATCTAGGTGGTCTAGGTCAGTTACCCTGTGACCTTGATGGAAGCAAGAGATGAGATATATGAGGCTAGGGCTGGAGTGTTTTAGGGTGAACTTTTTTTTTTAATAAGTAGAAGGATTATATTCTAAAACAATCATAAAGAGTAGTATAATAAATACATAAATCTGTAACAGTCATTTATTATCATTATCAAGTACTGTGCACTCCGAGCTGAAGAGTGCTCGACTAGCATGCACAAGGACCGCAGTTCAAATCCCTGGCTGCTCAAAGGTAAAAAAAAAAAAAAAAACAAAAAAAAAAACACTACAAAAGTACTGTGTACTCTACATAATTGCATGTGCTATACTTCGATTTAACTGGCAGCATGGTGGGTTTATTTGTATCAGCATCACCACAAATGTAAGCAATACATTGCCCTATGATGTGATGTTATGACAACTACGTCTAGGCAATAGGGATTTTCTAGCTTCATTATAATCTTATGGCATCACGGTAGTACATACAGTCCATGAAACATCATTAAATGACACCTGACTATGGTTTGATCTAAGTGAAGGCTTCACAATTGTGTTTGCTCTGTGAAAGTTTATTGAGTTTATATGCTAGGTATTTGTCTGGATTTTTGTATGCATGTATGTATATATGTCTGTATTTTATGCTATAATAAAATGTTTTATTTAAAAGGAGTATGATTTATGTTGTTATTATACCTTGTGATCTCAGCAGAGCAGCTCACATAATACATATTAGAAAAAATTTTGCTATTGACAATGGTATAGATTACATCAATAAATGGCAAACTATAATCCCATTGCATTTCAAGGTTTAAAAATTAATTACCATTTAACTAAGACTGGCACAGGAAACTTCCTGATGGCAGTTTAATACATTGACCCACACTCATTGCTCACTCTGAAAGTATCTCAATATCCTTTTCAGATGAATAATAAGACTCTGACCCTTTAAACTAAAAATAGTCTGCCTTTTTTTTTCCTCAGGAACTGTAGGACTTTATTACTTCCCTCCAGGATAGTGAGCATGTAAGACTGAAAAACACAATTCAACGAGATGGGTCATTAACCATTGTACTTAGAACTTGGTCTCCTATAATGTCACTTATAAAAGCATCATGTTGTGCCTTTGATACACAACAATACAGGAAAAGAAAAGTTGTGGGTTGCCACAGCAACTATAATGTATTTGATTATATCTGCTTATGATCATTCTAATTCCTCTATAATTTATGTCAATGTGACTGAGTAATGGTTTATACAGGAATTACTTAGAAGTATTGAATTTCTATAAATATAAGTTGTCAGTTCATCATGTTCTGGTTATGCTTGCATTTAATTATGTCATTTGTTTTAAGAATAACTCTGCTTTAAAAATACTTTTGACTTTTTTTCTCAGGAAAAATTTCTAAGCAAGCAGCAAATAGCGCTTACTTGCATCTGCAAAAACACATTTAGCTAGTGTGACTTTATGGCACCTTGATGGAATAGGTGTTATAGGTGTAGGAAGAGTGATAGAATGACAGAAGATAATACATTATTTAAGATGACAAAGCAAATCAGGGCAGAACTATTATTGGAATCTTGCTCAGGATGAGGCACTGGCCAGGTGGTGTTTTTGTGAAATGTATGCTATGACCTCATTTCTTGAGCACAGTTCCGCCATCCGGGACCTGTGCACATTTGACTACACTCTCAAAGTCATACACACTCATTTCTTTTTCTTTTTTTTTTTTTTTCTTTTTTGGTCCGGGGGCAGGGGGAGGATTGAACCCAGAGGTACTTAACCACTGAGCCACATCATCAACCCTTTTTTATATTTTATTTTAATTTTTAATTTTTTTCTAGTCATAGACACAATATCTTTATTTTTTTTATTTATTCTTACATAGTGCTGAGGATCAAACCCAATGCCTCACACTTGCAAGGCAAGAACTCTACCACTGAGCTACAAACCAAGCCCCTATATTTTATTTTGAGACAGGGTCTAAGTTGCTTAGGGCCCCACTAAGTTATTGAGGCTGGCTTTGAACTCACAATCCTCCTGCCTCAGCCTCCCAAGCTGCTTTGATTACAGGTGTGCACCACTGTGCCCGGCTATACACACTTTTCTCTGCTACAAGACTGGAAAGTCTA
Source organism: Sciurus vulgaris (assembly GCF_902686455.1). Classification (NCBI taxonomy): domain Eukaryota; kingdom Metazoa; phylum Chordata; class Mammalia; order Rodentia; family Sciuridae; genus Sciurus; species Sciurus vulgaris. Next base: position 29,882,168 of record NC_136466.1, read on the forward strand.
CAGGAGTAGCTCATGAAGACTCTAAATGTTCTGCTCATCCATTCTGTTCTTTACTGCTGGGGATCAAACCCAGAGTCTTGCACATGCTAAGTATGTCTACCACTGAGTTACACTCTCTGCCTCTTTTGTCTCCTCTATACACAATTTCTAGAAGAAAGAGGAGCATGTTTCTACTTACTTGAAAACTGAATGTTTCGTTCTTATTTTTCCCTCCACTTGCTTCACTCTTTTCTCGTCTTGCTTCTCCATTGCCCATCAGCTCTTTTCCATAGGTGAATTGTGTAAATTTAATATTTTGTTAATTGTCAAATATTGGTATTGGAAAGAATGTGGATGTTGATTCATTTGTACATATGGCGTCAGAAATCATTTAAATGATTAATATAGGAAGAATATTCACTGTAGACATTGTGTAAAGTTAAATTGTTACCATCATTAGACAGTAATATAAGATCTCACTTCCCAAACCTTTCTGACAGCTGACTCATCATTGCATAATGCTCACATGGATGAGTGTTCCAGAAATTGCTTGAATTCATAAGAAAAAGTGGCTATGGTTTTCTCTGTGATGATAAAAAAAATCCAATAATTTGGAATTTAATATAATTTGGAATGAAACTTCATAATGCAAAGATAAAATGGGATTTTCACAAACATACACAAAGCCAGCAAGGGGTTCTTGGAAATACAGAGGTCTCTAAATCCTGAGATGGGTATAAAATCATAGAAATAGGGCTGGGGATATTGCTCAGTTGGTAGAGTGCTTGCCTCACACGCACAAGGCCCTGGGTTCAATCCCCAGCACAATAAATAAATAAATAAATAAATATCATAGAGACTAAAAGCATAGGCATTTGCCATTAGGCTGCCTGGTTACCTCCAGATTCCCCACTATCTAGAGATAAGTTACCTAACCTCTGTGCCTGTTTCCTTATCTGTAAGAAGAATAATCTGCCTACCTGAAATTAATTAATATATTCGAACTACTTAGAACAGTACTGGTGCATTGTAAGTACTTAATATGTTAGCTATTTTTTTGCATTATTTGATAATGACATTGAATCAAAGAAATTAGAACTATTGCTACAGGAAATTTAAAACAAACATAAAATGAAGCCAGGTGCAATGGTACATGCTTGTAATTCCAGTGGCTCTGGAGGCTGAGGCAGAAGGATCACAAATTCAAAACCAGCCTTAGCAACTCAGTAAGGCCCTAAGCAGCTCAGCTAAAAATATATATATATATATATAAAAAAGGGCTGAGGATGTGGCTCAGTGGTTAAGTACCTCCAAGTTGAATCTCTGGTACAAAACAAAACAAAGTGACTCTGGGAGTGTAGCCCAGTGGTGGAGTATCTGCCTAGCATGTTGAAAATGCTGGCTTCCATCCCCAGCATTGCAAAAAAATAAACAGCAAAAACCATAAAATAGGGTGACGAAGACTCACACATGGCTGCACTTGCTTTTGCATTTCTACTGCATGTGTATTGTCAGAAGAGTTCCCCACAATGCTGCAGGGGCTGCAGATGTGGAGATGGCACCCTATCTGCTCCTTCTCCAGTTGTTTTATCTCAAGAGGCTTTTGTAATAGTGATGTGTGAACTGGTATGGACACAGAGGAGGACTCCGGTGGGGACATGGCACCTGCAACTCTGCAGTATCATTCCCAGCGGTCCCTTCAGATGAAAATGTGATTTTGTCCCTTCATCCTACCACTTACTCTAGGCTTTGCTTCTCTTTCTTGCTGCTCAATCCTCCAGCTTTGTCCTATATTCAAGTCTTTAGCCCTCTCGCCCTGAAAGGTATAATAAACGCTAACTGCTTTCTTAGCTAATGTAATTAAATCGTTGTCACACTATCCATTTTTCTTAAAATAGATTATTTTTCTCTCCTTCCCAGCACTGTTTCTTAGCTAATTTATTTGACTCATCCTTATCCTATCCATTTACTTAAAATAGAAAATTATTTTCTACCCGTTCTTTCCTCTTCCTTTCTAGTTCTAAATGGAACCGCATTGACTAGAAAACATAATTGTTTCTTTCTTTCCTTTATTCCCATCTTTAATCTAATCTGGAGCATCTTTAGATCAGAATTGACTGTCAGTGACCATCAGAAAGACCGCCTTCACTGGCCTTGCCCTGAGTGTGGCTGGGGACATGTTTCCAATCCTGCATCCCCTGACCTCCCCTAAGGGGGTAGGACAGGTTTCTGCAGAATGAGTTCTGGGGAGACTGTCCTCAGGGACCACTTCCACTTTTGAAGCTGGCTTTCTATTGATCTGATGAACACTCTTGCTTTCTTACGATCAATAATATAAATCAGATCAAAAATGTAATTTTCTACATAAAACCAAAACTTCTCCCTAATGGCTTGGTACTGGAGATGAACTGTTTCTGTTCTGTTTTAAAGTCAGCCCCTCCCCTCCATACCAGACGTCATTCCCTCTCAAGAAAGGATATCACTACAGTAGTTTTTGCTTGCTGGCATACTATCAATTTTTCACTCAATTTTTTACTCTTGATGAAATTAGTTCCATTAACCTACAAGGATGCTATTATTTATATCATCTTTAATAAAATGAACAAAAAGTTCCTCTTGACCTACTTTCCCCTCCATCTACTGCCCAATTTCTTTACAGCTAAATTTCTTAACAGGCATCTGTAAATTGTCTCCAATCCCCACCCCCTCTTTCTTTTTTCTTCCAAATACTGGGGATTGAATCCAGGGCCTCACACGTGCTAGGCAAGCATGCTACTACTGAGCTACATCCCTAGTCCCTTTTAAAATTTTATTTTCAGACAGGACTTGAACTTGAGATCATTACTTTAGCCTCCAAGCCCGCCCCACCACATCCATTTCTGCACTCTTTCTTTTTTTTCTTTTCTTTCTTTCTTTCTTTCTTTCTTTCTTTCTTTCTTTTTTTTTTTTTTTTTTTTTTTTTTTTTGTACCAGGGATTAAACCCAGGGGTGTTTAGCTACTGAGTCACATCCCCAGCCCTTTTTGTATTTTATTTATTTATGGACAGGGCCTTGCTGAGTTCCTTAGGGCCTCACTAAGTTGCTGAGGCTGACTTTGAACTTGTGATCCTCCTGCCTCAGCCTCCAGAGCTGCTGAGATGCTGAGATTACAGGTGTGCACCAACACACCAGGCTTCCACTCTCTCTCTCTTTTTCTTTTTAATTTTTTTTTTTAGCTGTTAATGGACCTTTATTTATTTTTATTCTACATGTGGTGCTGAGAATTGAACCCAGTGCCTCACACAGGATAGGCAAGTGGTTTACCACTGAGCCACAACCCCAGCCCTCCACTCTCTCTTGAACCTATTCCAATAAGTGCTCAGACCACACCACCAAAACTGTTTTTGTCAAGGCCACCAAGTGACTTCCACATTGATCATTCCATTGGTCCATTCTCAGCCCTCATCTTACCTGACCAAGCAGCATTTTATGACATTGGCTACTCCCTCCTTGATGAACCCTCTATTTTTGAATTGCAGGATAACATACTCTTCTGCTTTTTCTCCTACCTCCCTAACTGATTTGATTGAAATATATATGAAAAAAATAAGAGTCATTTTTCTCTTAGAATGCTAAATGTGATCTCTAAAATCCTGTGGTGGCGGGACCATCCTCTGCCTTCTAGTGTGAAGGGAGGCCAGCACCCACAGCAGGATCTGTTTATGTTGACTGAGTCATGAGGTAAGCCATCTTCTAGGAAAAGCATTCGATCTCTGGTCATGACAGGAATTTAAGCTGAAAGGAAGATTGGGGGAAAGAAAAATGCATTATGCAGCTCCTGGGAGAAATCAGGCATGATTTCAAGGAAAGAGGTCTGGCTGATGAATAAACTCAGTAACAGGGCCTGAGATTTCCAGAGGAGTTCTAGGCACAGAGCGATGCCTCCGACCCAAACTTCCCACAACTTCTGTCACCATATGAATCACCAGCGTGGATGAACATGTATGGGGAGGGTGTGGATAATCCCGAAGGACATGACTCCTTAAGTGGGGTAACACTGCTGGCCACAAGCAGCCCAGTGGGAATTCCACAACAGGACAGAGCACAGGGAAGAGGAAATATTTAGTTTCCTACCCATTCTAGAAAAGAAAGGGGGGCTCCAGCAGCACCCGCCAGAGGGTGGTGACAGTGACGTGAGCTGACTGGCTGCAGAGGACAGGGTGAACGCAGCAGAAGCCAGAGCCAAGATAGACAGCTGGCAGGGGAAGGGACGGAGCCTAACCTGGTAGGGTGACAGCCTTGGGTCATGCGGGACCCCTAAGGACAGCACCAGCATAGGGTGGGAAAGGGATCCAGGTGAACCAACCATGTGGGCACAGCAGGAAGAGCAAAATCATGGCCACTGTGCGAACAGTGGCTTAGGCTGAGCACTGAGGACAGTGTTCAGAGGATAGCTTCAAGCAGCAGCCTAGCTGGAATCACAATGGTGGCCCAGGGCCAAGGGGAGCTCAGAGCAAAGAAAAGGAATGTCACATTGGCTTGGTGGTGCACGCCTAACATCCCAGCAGTTTGAGAGGTTGGGGCAGGAGGATCACAAGTTCAAAGCCAGCTTCAGCAAATTATCAAGACCCTAAGCAACTCAAGGAGACTCTGTCTCTAAATAAAATATAAAAAAGGGCTGAGGATGTGGCTCAGTGGTTAAGTGCCCTGGGTTCAATACCCAAAAAAAAAAAGAAAGAAAGAAAGAAAGAAAGAAAGAAAGAAAGAAAGAAAGAAAGAAAGAAAGAAAGAAAGAAAGAAAGAAAGAAAGAAAAGGATGCCATACAGAGTGGCTTCACTGGTGTGTAACACTGTGTAACAACCTCCCCAAACCTGGACACACCTCCATAGAAGAGAACCTCAGAAGAGGTCCAGGGTTTTACAGTTATGTGCATGAGAGTTTTCAAAGCAAAAGAATTTGGGACCTAAATAATAAGGTGATTTTATTTTTATTCACAAGCCAGGATGTTCTAGGGACATTTAGAATTACATGCTTGTTTCTGACTGTCCTAAAAGAAACTATCTTGTGTGTTAGTAAAGTCAAGTTTTCTGAAAAACAGAAGCTAATCCTGTAGATGACTGAATTATAAGATCATTTGAATTTACAACCCCATAGGGTCTCTTTTGTTCAAATAAGGCTTGAAAAAAGTGGGATGTTGAAAATTGGTATGGAGACTCTATGGGCAGAGTTGAGTGCAGCTGGTCCTTGACCCCTAGATTCTGCCAGGCCTTCTCTGCTAGCAGAAGCAGCCCCTTCTTCCCTGTTTGAGAGGTCCATCTCCCCTTGCCTGAAGAACCTGAGAGAGTGGCTTTGCAGGAGAGAGATCCTTCTCAGAACCTGTGCAGACCATCTCTCAGCGTTTCTAGACCTTTACCCAGACTTAAATCCTGGCAGGCCTCAGGAGGCCAGTTGTGAAGTATGTCCTTTGAGAAGAAACCAGACACCAAAAGAATGAGATTTTACCAGTTTGCTGATAAACATGTGTGGAATATGTCTGGAATTCTGTGAGTGTGGGATCGGGGTTGGAAGGAATGGAAAGTACATCAGGCCGAATTGATAGAAGTGCTTGAAACAGAGATGCTGGATCTGATGTGTTAGCTAAAGAAACCAAGTGGCTTTAACGGTTTGCTTAATTGTTCACTGAACCTGAAATCAAAGGATCAAAGGGCTGAAATCAAAGGTTCCTGGGTTGGCAAGAACCAAATGACAGTGTTTAATTGATCAAGACCAGAGTGGTTATCGTTAATGTGATGGGTGGCAAAGTTGAAGCAGTAATCAGAAAAGACTGACCTGCAGAGATTGTTGGTGATGGCTAATTGCCCACAGGGTACCTATGTCTGATTCAGATAGGGATTCCAATGGTGCCAGCACTTTGGGAGGCTGAGACAGGAGGATTTTCAGCCTTGGCATTTTAGCAAAGCCCTAAGCAACTTACAGAGACCCTGTCTCAAAATAAAAAATAAAAAAAGGACTGGGGATGTTGCTCAGTGGGTAAAGTGCCCCTGGGTTAAGTCCCCAGTACAAGAAAGAGAAAGAAAAGAAAAAAAAAAAAATAGAAAAGGACAAAAGAGAGAAACCCAGTGACTTTTGAATATAGGATAATTCAGCAATTTCCAGAATTTTAGAATGGGATAAAAAAAGTTTCAAAAAGGAAATTTTAGTATTAACAAAAGCAATATTTTAGTATTAACAAAAGCAATATTTTACTAATATAGTAAGTGTGTGGATGAGTGGGATATTTGTTAGGGGATATTATAAGCTTTATGATTAATAAGCATATTGGACATGTCTTTCATTGTCTGCCCAACTTACAGCACTGTAAGAAGAACCTGCTCTCAGACTATATGCATAGAACAAACTTGTCCCTGATGGCTATCTAGTTCCCATGAAGTCCACTGGGATTATGACTTCAGTCTGATTCCTGTGAGACTTATATTGCTTATTTGATTTATTCAAAGGCTCTGTTCTCTGCAATAAAAGATGCTTGACTCTAAAAGTAATTTATAACACATCAATTTTTTTCTAGAGTGCGAGCACTAGCAGCCTTAGCTCCTGGCCACCTTTTAAGATTTATATCCTTATTACAGACCACATTTTGTATCATCCCCCCCAAAAAATTCACATTGAACTTTTAATCTGCAGTATGACTGTATTTTGGGAGGGCTTTCTCAAGAAGTAGTTGAGATTAAATGAGCCTAAGGGTAGCCTTATAAGAACAGATACCAGAGAGCTCTGGTAGGGTAGCCTTATAAGAGCAGATACCAGTCATATATCTTTACACTGAGATATCTGACTGTCTCTGAGCCTTTACACTAAGTAAAGGCCTTCTGTAAGCCAGTTAGAAACCTGATCAGCCAGAAACTTAATCTTTGATTTCTAGCTTCCAAAACTCTGAGAATATAAATATCTGCTGATAATCATCCGGCTGTGGTATTTTTTTTTTTTTAACCTGAGCAGACCCAAGCAACCTCAAAGTTCTTTCAGAAGTATATCCTGAAGTCTTTGATGCACCAGAATGCTAAAGTCCATGTTGAATGAAAGCAACTCAATCTCATGGAGAGAACCACTCTCCCACTCCTAGAATTAACAAAGATTGTATAGAATGACAACTTTTTCTAAATCAGACTATGAAACAAGCTTATTGAATAGTGTTATAAAGGAACCAGGTACAGTGACTCAAGGCCTGTAATCCCAGCTGCTCAGGAGGCTGAGGCAGAAGGATCGAGACTTCGAGACTTCAAAGTCAGCCTCAGGAATGACGAGGTGCTAAGCAACTCTGTGAGATTGTGTCTCTAAATAAAATATAAAATAGGACTGAGGATGTGGCTCAGAGGTTGAGTGCTCCTGAGTTCAATCCCTAGTACACCACAAAATAAAATAAAATAAAATAAAATAAAATAAAATAAAATAAAATAATGGTACAAAGGAAATAAGGACATGTAATGTTATCAAAGTGTTATGATTGGTCTCAAAAATATTTTTCTTTTATTTAATATTTGTTACCCTATGTGATTTCTCCCTGTACCCTTTAATTTAATACCTCTATTCTCCCCACCCCTGCCCCCCTTATTGTGAATTGCCATCCACATATCAGAGAAAACATTTGGCCTTTGGTTCTTTGGGATTGGCTTATTTTGCTTCATATAATATCTCTAGTTCCATTCATTTACTGGAAAATACCATAATTTCATTCTTCTTTAAGGCTGAATAATATTCCATTGTGTATATACAACACAGTTTCTTTATCCATTCATCTGTTGCTAATTTTCTTTTTAGAAAAGAAAGAAAATTAGTCAGGTGCAGTGGTGTGTGTCTGTCATCCAGCTACTTGGGAGGCTGAGGTAGGGGGATCACAAATGTTAGGCCAGCCTGGGAAACTTAGCAAGACCTGTCTCAAAACAAAATAAAAAGGGAGGGGGATGTAGCTCAGTGGTGGAATGGTTACCTAGTATGTTAATATATGTAGGCCCTGGGTCTAGTCCCCCAGTGGTAAAATTGTAACAGACATCTATGTTCACAGCACCAAGATCGAACACTATAATTTTACCACATTTCATTTTAATATTTTTTCTTCTTTTAAGAAAATCTTTCTAAGCATGCTATTTAAAAATATGCTGTTGATTTTTGTTTAATCATGTAATACCCAGAAGTACTAGAAATTGGCAACTAGACATTGCCAAACATCCTATTTGTTCTAATGACAATTCTGTTGCCTTTAAAATTTTTTTTTCCATATAATCTTTTATTTGTGTTAAAGATTTGGGTGCTGGGATAGAATTCAGGGACTCAAACATGCTAGGCAAGTACTCTATCACTAAGTTACACTTCTAGCCCCTATCATGTCTATTTAATCATGATGTGTTTATAAACCACACACATACACATTTAAATGCTAGATTTTGTTAGCATTTTAATTAGCAATAATCACACCTTGGATAAACCTCATTGGCTATGATAACTGCCACTGTGAAAAGCTATTTGCTGGCATTTTATTTAGGCTACTTTAATATATTTATCAGTAGTACTGACTTTCAGTTTTCCTTTCTCCATTCTGTCCTTGTGTAATTTTGTTTAAAGTTATACCAGGTTGTACCTTATCCCTACTTTCTAATTCTCTGGAAGATTATTACTTGAAATTCAGTTTTTTTTTTTTTTTAAATCTCCTATAAATTTCTAAATCTAGTGTTTTAACTGAAGCATGGTTTAGTTAATAGTGTTATGTTCATTGATATTTTTATTTCTTTTTGAATTTGACTCTCCTTGTGTAATGTTTTTCAAGAAAACTGTCTTTAAATAATAAAATTATGGCATTTGCAGGCAAATGGATGAAATTTGAGAATATCATGCTAAGTGAGATAAGCCAATCTCAAAAATCCAAAAGGCGAATGATCTCACTGATAAGCGGATGATGACACATAATGGGGGGGTGGGAGGGGGGCAAGACTGGAGGAAGGAGGGACTGTATAGAGGGAAAAGAGAGGTGGGAGGGGTGGGGGGAAGGAAAAAATAACAGAATGAATCAAACATCATTACCCTATGTAAATGTATGATTCCACAAATGGTATGCTGTTACTCCATGTACAAACAGAAACAACATGTATCCCATTTGTTTACAATAAAAATAAATGAAAATTTTAAAAAATAAAAATAAATATTAATTTTCATGATAAAAAAAGAAAACTGTCTTTAAAGGTTTTCAAATTCAATAGCATAAAACTGTTAAAATAATTTTATTATAATTTTTTAAATCCCAACTCTATCAATTAGCTTTTGTGATAAAGCAAACCATGCCAAAACATACTGGCTTAAAACAGCAAGCATTTATTATTTATTACGATTCTGTGTTTTGGCCAAGGGTTTTTTTTGGTCTGAGCCAGTTTGGCTGGGACCACGAGGTCTGTTAAGGTGACCTTTCTCCTGTCTCTGGTGCTTGGCAGACTGTTGCTCTAGAGAAGCCTGTCTGAAATGATCTTGCTTTTTCACAATTCGCACTTGTTGTGATTTCTGATTTGTCTTATGCTGCCAATCCTGTCTTATGCTTTTTGTTCCTTCCTTTTTGCAATTCACTCCTCTTTACACTGCCTGTTTTAGCATCAGATATTTTACCTCCGTTCTTTCAGTGGTTTCCTCAAAGCTTCATCCTGTCTTAAAAATATCTCAACTTTAAAATGTGTGTACACCATTTCTGACAAATTTTCGTCACTACCTTTCTGCCTAACTTTCGTGATCTTTCACAGTATTGTTCTCTGGTACTTGGTTTATTTTTAAGTATTTTATGTTATGACTAGGCCGTACATAGTGTGTGTGTGTGTGTGTGTGTGTGTGTGTGTGTGTGTGTGTAAGCTACAAAAAGACATACAGTGAAAAGACTCCTTCCCATCTCCATCCCTTGCCTATGAGGTCCTATGCCCAGAGGTAACCATTAGTACCTGTGTTATGGTTTGGATGTGAGCTGTCCCTCAAAAGCTCACATGTGAGACAATGCAGGAAGGTTCAGATGAGAAATGATTGGGTTGTAAGAGTCTTAACCCAATCAGTGAATTAATCCCTGATGGGATTAGTTGAAGTGGTAGGGTGTGGCTGGATTAACTGAAGTGGTAGGGTGTGATTGAGGAGATTGGAATTGGGGAGTGGCTTTGGGGTATATATTTTGTATCTGGAGAGTGGAGTCTCTCTTCTCTCTACTTCCTGATGATGTGAGCTGCTTCCCTCTGCCACGCTCTTCCACCTTGATGTTGTGCCTCACCTCGAGCCCCAAGGAATGGAGCCGACCTTCTATGGACTAAGACCTCTGAAACCGCAGCCCTCAAATAAACCTTTTTCCTCCTCTATAATTGTGCTGATCAGATCATTTAGTCACAGCAGTGAAAAAGCTGACTAAGGGCACATACAAACATTTAAGTCTGTGCTTTTTTTTTTTATGTCAATGACAGCATATGACCCACACAATATTCTATGGTTGTTTTTTTATCTAAAAATATTTCTTGGAGATTATTTCATATCCACATGTAGAACGTCAATTCTTTACAATTTATATAATTATTTATGATACTATAAATATGCATTTTATATTATAGATTTACATATATGCTAATTTATAATAATAATGATTTTATAATTCTTATAATGGCTATGCATGCATGAATCACAATATATTTAACCAATCACCTACTAGGGAAAGTGAGATTGTTTAAAAACAATACTGTAGTGAATATATTTGTATAGATTTCATTCTGCACATATGTATGTATTATCTGTAGTATAAATTCCTCAAAGAGCATGCATCAAAAATGTGAATGCTTTAATTCAATAAATTATTCTTCAAATTTGTTGTATTGTTCCCAATCCTACCCCATTATGAATTCCTATGTGTCCTTCTCCCTGTTTTTTCTTCTTTTGTTGATAAATGTTGATATTCAGGGCAACCTTGAAAGCTCTATGTTGAAGAAGACAGAGTCACCATCAACCAATATCCCTGAATGACTTCATGGCTCAGACCTCCATCTCTATACCTTCCTCCCGCTCACCCATTCCTGCCACTTGGAAATCCTGCACTGTAGTATTATATGTATATATATACATATACACTTGCACATTTGATATATATGCAATATATACATATATATATATACATACATATGTATATACAGAGATAGGGTTAAGTAAATGAAATTTTAGAGTTTACTTGAAGCAGCCAGCACTTCCCTATATAAACCTTATATACTCACCGAAAACATTTTTTCTAGTGATGTAAAAAAAAAAGAAAGAAAAAAAAATGATATCTCCATACCCTTGTGAGACATCCTTGTAGTTTTCCAGCTCTCTACCACTGAGCTATAACCCCAGCCCAAGAATCCATCCTATTGGACTTTTGTTTTGTTTTTGTTTTTACAGTGCTGGAGATTGAATCCAGGGTCTTGCACATGTTAGGAAAGTGGTCTCCCACTGAGCACAACCCCCCAAACCCATCTAATTGGATTTTAGTTGCATTTATCTTATTGTATTAGTCAGGATTCTCCAGAAAAACAAAAGCAATAGAGGTATCAGAAGAGATTTATTACGGGAACTGGCCTAGACAATTATGGAAGCTGATAATCAAGTAAGTTGGTGGCCCAGTATTCAATGGCTGCAGAAGATGGATGTCGCCTCTCAAGAAGACAGTCTTTTGCCCTTTCTCTACATTTTGTTGCATGGGGGCCCTCAAGGGTTGGATGATCCTGCCTGCATTGGTGAGGGCAGATCTTCTTTACTCAGTTAACTGTCAAATGTAACCTCTTCCTGAAATGCCCTACAGATATATTCAGAAATGCTCTACCAGCTATTTGGGCATCCTTTTTAAATTGCTCACATCAACATATAAAATCAACCTTCACACTTACTGTAATTTAAGTCAAAAGCATTTTTATATATGTTCACATATTAAGAACCATTAGAACCCCAGCAGCTTGGAAGGTTGAGGCAGGAAGGGTTCAAAGCCAGCCTCAGCAACTTAGTGAGGCCCTAAGCAACTCAACAAGACCCTGTTTCTAAATAAAATACAAGAAAATGTTGGGGATGTTGCTCAGTGGTTAAGCACCCCTGGGCTTAATCCCTAATACCAAAAAAAAAAAAAAGAGCCACATTCTATGCCCATTTTTGTATAGACTAGTTGTTGACTCTTTTCTTATGTTTATTATATACATTACAAGTATTTTTATCAGATGGGCATTTGTCTTTTAATTTTTTTAAAAATGTTTTTTAGATGTTGATAGACCTTTATTCATTTATTTATATGTGGTGCTGAGAATCGAACCCAGTGCTTCGCACATGTGAAGCAAGCGCTCTACCACTGAGCCACAACTCCAGCCCCTTGTCTTTTAATTTTATTTATGTTTCTTTTTCTCTGTATAGACTTTTAATTTTATATGTAGTAAGTTCATCAATATCTTCTTGGATAGTTTTTGGAGTTTTTTTTTTTTTTTTCTTTTTTCTTTCTTTATTCATTTTGTTTTTCAATCAAACTTGGAAAGGTGTCCCCTTGTCAAGATTTTAAATAAATATGCCTCCATATTTTTAGAGTGTGTTTGTAGTTGAATATTTTACATATAAGTCTTTGATTCATTTACATTTTATTTGGGTGAGAGGTTTGAGGTTCCATAGAAATTAATTTTTTTTCTCCTGATAGCTACCAGTTGTCTTAACACAGTAATTGCTTAATCTGTTTTTTTTTTTCCCCCCACAAGATTTAAGGTTACCTTTTTCTAATACTAAATTTCAACATATTTTACAACAATTTCTGTGCTTTCTATTCTGGACCACTGGTCGAGTGCCAGCACCACAATTACTCTAATAAGATAATGTCTTAGAGAGTTTCAGTTCATGACTCCTCTACTTCATGACTTTCCTAAATATTCTGGCACTTTTTTTTCCCACATAAATTTTAAAATAGATGTATCTAGTTCTCAAAAAATATATTTACTTGGCGAGGGGAGAGCAGGAGTCACCTTATTTTAAAGCCACTTAGTCGTGTTTGTTGTTCCATTCAGTTAATGTTTAACAGCCCTTTGATCATCAGTGTTCCTGCATCTCACTCTTCTTTAGTTCATTTTTCTTTAAGCAAAGAAAGTTCTTTCTGTGAGAGTCTGTGAGAGGCACACTACCCCAAACGGTTGGTCTGAAATGTCTATTTCTTTTTCACTCTTGAATAATGGTTTCACTTGAAAACAGAATTCTATTCTGACAGTTCTTTCTTCAGCACTTTGGAAGAATTTTTCTTTTGTTTTCTGGATTCTGTCGTTGCTACTGATGTATCTGTTGTCAATGAAATTGTTCTTCCTGTTTGTCTTTTGGAATTTTCTCCTTATCTGAGGGATTTTGTAGTGTCCGATCTTTCCCAAGGTTAGGAGTGTCTTTTTATTTCAGGAATTTGTAGTATCAGTGTGATGTGTTTAGCTCACACATTTAGATTTATTTGGTTTTCATTTATTCTTCGATCTCAGTGTGCTTCTCTATTTGGAATTTATTTATTTTATCATTTCTGGAAAACTCTTAGCCAGTATGTTTCCATAGGTAGTCTCTCTGGCCTGTTCTCTTCTGTCTGAAACCAGTTTTAGACATATATTTTGGGCTTTCAGTCTATCCTTTATGTCTTTAAACCTCTTTTCCATTCTTTTATCATTCCATGATGCATTCTGAATAATTTTCTCTGCACTATCTATCACTTTGCTACTTTTTCTTCAGCTGTATATGATTTTTACTTCAATAAAGCAACAAGTTTATTGATTCAAATAAGTGTTTGATTCAAATGACTGTTCTCCACTTCGGGAAATTTAACATTTTTAAACCTCAAAATTGTCTGTTCCCTTTCATATGTATTATCCTGTAATATTTGGTTCTTATTTTTTCTTTAATTTTGAATCTTTAAAAATTATTATTATTACTATTTATCTTTAAATGAGTTTTCTCTTTAACCTTTTCAACAATTGAAAGATTATTTTGCAGAAATATTTTTCGTTTTTTTTTTTTTTTTTTTTTTTTTTTTTTGGGTGCTGGGGATCAAACCCAGGTCCTTGTGCTTACAAGGCAAGCACTCTACCGACTGAGCTATCTCCCCAGCCCCCAGAAATATTTTTCTATCACTTGAGTTGCCCCTCCTCCTGCTTATTGTGTATTTTTTGTTTTTGTTTTTGTTTGTACCAGAGATCGAACCCAGGGCTTAAACACTGAGTCACATCCCCAGTCCTTTTTATATTTTTATTTAGAGATGGTCTTGCTAAATTATTGCACACCTCACTAAGTTGCTGAGGCTGGCTCTGAATTTTCAATCCTCCTGCCTCAGCCTTCGAAGCCGGTGGGATTACAGGCATGTGCCACCATGCACGACTGCTTTTTGTGGGCTAAATATAATGCCATGTATTTTATCCTTTATTGTTGTGAATTTTGAGTGAGTTCATCCTTTCTTTTTTTTTTTTTTTTTTATTGTGAACCCAGAGTGCAAAACCTGTATGATCATTGTGGAAGGAAGATCCCAACAGGGCAGTTCTGCATTTGCTTGTGCCAGGCACGCTCAGTGTGTTCCACTGAGGTCCCGCACCAGTTTTAATATTAATGTCTCAGCTTGGACTTCCTCACCATAGGGGTAAAATGAATTCAGATTGCACATCCTGGAGATGCTTAGCTTTAAGTTTTGATTTCTCATCTCAGGAGAAGGATAGCTATCCCCAAAAGAGAGCTGCTCAGAGCAAACTTCCTCAACTCTTTTTTGATTTGACAGTTTTTCTGTTCCCTCACTCAGAGGAGAAATCATCTTTAGGTCATTGTTTCTGAAAGATGTTATCAGTTCCATTTCCCTGCTACGTAAAGGCCACGGCTGTATGTTAACTTCTCCTGTGGTTACTAAACCCCAGGCTCTGGTTACTGGGTCAACATTTGTGTCCAGTAGTCTACCTTCGATTAATGTACTCTCCACTCTAGTAATGAGTTACCTATCATTTCTGGCACCTGGGAGTCTCTCTCTCTCTCTCTCTCTTTTTAATAAACTCTGTTACAGATTTTAAATACTTCTCTATGTTTTATGCAATACTTTTCTAAGTTTAAAAAAAATCCACCTTATGAATTTTTATTATGTTCTGTTTTAGTTCAGCATCTAAACTGCTTTTCCATTCTGTTCATTCATTCATAACTGTAACGGTATTGAGTTTCTCTACTCCTAATGTTCCTTTGTATGTTTATTTTTGCCTGGTTTTATGTCAAATTGTACATCTCATTTCTACTGCCCATTTATTTTAGGACCTTATAAAAGGTATCAGGAAAGTGCATTTATAGATTAAGATACAACTACACATAACTCAGCCTTCTGCTATGAACTTTAGACAGATCTTATTCAGAACTTAAATTTCTCAAAAGTAAACACCCAGTATTGCGAAATCATCATCAAACAGGTAACCTAGTCCCTTGTTTATTGTGGCTTGATGATGTGTCCTTTGGTTTATAAAATTGTGAATAGCAATTCCTTATCTTTAATGACTAGGCAGTAAAAACATTATTTATTTATTACTCAATTCCCCTTAAACATAAAAAGGTTTATGGTAAATTTGTCTTAAACTTTAAGTCTTGGAAAGCATTTGCCCATATCCATAATTTTATAAACTCTTGTACCAGGAAATGAAATACTATGCCATAATTCATTTTTACTTTCATTGCCAGAAATGTGGGATCTGAATCAGTGTATATTGAAAATGGATAAATTTCTTCTGGTGTATGCTGGATAATTTCTATCCCCTGAATTTTCTTCAGATATTTTGTTTTTCTCAAGATTATAAAACAATGGTCTTATTTTGTGTAGTGCTTCCTTTATAAGGTATCATATTAAGTCATCAGACTGAATCTACCTAAGTGTTAGTTTAAATAAACTTGTTTCCCTTGTGCTGTGTCTCAGTTTTCAAAGTCATGCATTGTTACCTTTCTATCCCATGTACTTTCCTCTTCTCTATTAATATTGCCAATGTTTCTCTAGATTTCATCTTATGCAGCATGAGATTTAAAGTTGAATAAAAGCCAACAATTTACAATGCCCTTTGACTCTGAACTCACTTTTAAGCAATTTTCTCTCGTCCTAAGTGAATTGTCTTTTACCTTATCTTTCCCAACCCCTTTATCCTATGCCCCTGCTCTCACCCCTTCTCATCTGCCAACCCTTCTTCCATCATGTCTCTTCTTCCCCTTTGTCTTCCATCTGTTCATACCACCAACACATACAAAAGACTCAGAATTCCTGCATCTTCCTTAAATGTCATGTTCTTAGTGAAGTTTACTTTGACCATCGTCTTATTTAAAATTTCAACCCCTTTTCACTTTCTATTCTTTTTACCTACTTTTTTCTTTTTGCACTAATCTCTGATACATTATATATATATATATGCATGTATATATGTATGTATACATGATCACACATACATAAGGTTTCATGTATACAATATTACTTTTTTAGTATATCCTCTTTGGACATATAGTAGGTACTCAATAAACATTTGTTGAATGAGAGAATAATAGTATTATTTTTCATTTGTCCAAACTAATAAATGCTTGGTATCTTATTTGGTGTCTGAATTTTAATCAGGTTTGATACTCTTCCAGGCATACATTATACAATTTTTTGTTACTCATTAGTATTCATTTGTTTCATTAAAGTAATTATTTCTACAGTGAAATCTAAAGGATGGATGGTAACTATGGAAAAATGATCAGAAAATGGAAAGGAATTCTGGATTCTTCTTATCTTGTAAGATATCTTACAATCCGGTTAAGCTATCTTATGAAATCAATAGCTGAGAATTTTAAGAATTCATATGTAGTCTCTCTAGGAAAAGTTTATATGTTTGCAAGACAATCATTCACTTCTTTGAAGAGTTTTATGATTCATTTCTTGCAAACACTTTTCTTCTCCTATGAATTGAATTGCAATCCTAATGGAAAAAAATGGCTCCATTTGTGCAAGAAAGTACCAGGTCTGATCAGCCTGCAGCGTTTATCTCACACAGGCCACCTCCTAAGTGTGCGATCCCTGTAGTCAAACATGCTCATGAGGGCCCTGCCCTTGCTATCTCTGTCTTGATATTCTTAATAATTTCTTAACAAGAATTCCTTCATTTTCACTCTGCACAGGGTCCCACAAATTATGTAGCCAATTCTGATCTCAGAACTTGGTTGGTGCTAACGCAATGATTCTTGGTGAGAAAGGAGAAGTTCTGATGTCAATAAAAATTTAAAGTTCCTTATAATTTGAACTATGTTTCTAGTGTTTTCCAGGAGGCTCATAATTTGTCCAGAAGAAAGTGGACTTTGATCAAGAAACAGGTACTCTGAATTGTCTGAGCTGGAGTTTGTGATGCCCAGGTCATATCTGCAGTTTATACCTTTAAAGGAGCCATAGTTAGTTTGGGCTGGGGTTGTGCCTCAGTGGTAGAGTAGTTGCCTAGCATGTTTGATTCTCAGCACCACATAAAATAAACAAATAAAATAAAGATATTGTGTCTATCTACAGCTAAAAAAATTTTTTTTTTAAAAAGGAGTCATAGTTAGCTCCCAACCAGTAACAACAATGGAGCTAATAGTCAACAGAATGACAGCTCCAATGTGCTCACAGAAAGTACCTGTCAATTATATTACAATAAACTCCTATTGTTTTGAGTGAAGGTCCTGAAGTTGAAAGCAAAAGAATGGAAAAATTATACCATGCAAATATTAAACATAATAAATGCTGATACAGCTTTAATAATATCAAACTTTAACAGAAAGTACTACTAGAGATAAGCACTCCCTAATGATAAAATATCCAGGTCTAGTTCACAGGATGATATAACAACTCTAAATTTGTCCAGATTTACCATGGCCTCAACATTTAAAATGCAATAAATTATAAAACTAAGGTTTAAGGAGAAAAATAAATAAAAAGCAAAAACTGGCATGACTACAAGTAGAATTAGACCAAATCATAAGTATAGCAGGTGATATTAATCCACCTCTTTCAATACTAATAGAATAAGCTGACTTAAAATCAGAAAAGATAGAGGAGATTTAAACATGTTTTACTTTTTGTTTTGTTTTTGGGACAGGATCTGTCTGTGCTGCCTCACTGGTCTCAAACTCATGGGCTTATATGATCCTCCTGCCTCAGTCTCCTGAGTAACTGGGAGTGTAGACATGCCATCCATCCCTGACTTTAAACAATACTATGACCAAACTTCACTTAATGGACACATGGAGACACTGTACCTACAACTGCAGGAAACACGATTATTTCAAGTCCACAAAGAATATTTTCAAAAATAATTGATTCAAGTGTATAAAGTCCCAGAAGGAGCAGAAGGCAAAAGTGTACGCTAACTTAGGAGTGAGTGGGTTGACCAGAGATTTCCATGATCCCAGGAGCTTTTGCTGATGAGGAAATCTGTTCCAAATCTCAATGGGCTCAGTGGTAACAGCAAAGAGGTAGATTCAGTGCAAAAACAAACAGGGGTATGAATGTGTATTCTTCCTGACTAAAGATGGTGGCTCAAAATTACAAGGTAGATCTGTTGCTAAGGTATGCAGAGAAAAATGTAAGGGCAAAACTAAGATAGGGGCCACCTGCGGCTGTTTAGAGTTACAGCCAGCCTGATGAATTGATACAGGTTCCTGGAATGGATCACTGCTTCTGTAGGGGCAAAGTCACAGGCAAATAGGCTGATGGGAAAACCCAGAATGGAATTACAAAATTATGAAAATGGGAAAGACAGGATAAAGATAAGATCTGGATAAGGAGACCCTAAACATTTCTGAATTTGCTGGATACTACAGCTTACAGAACTGTTTTTTTTGTTTGTTTGTTTGTTTTTTTTTGCTTTGTTTTGTTTTTTTGTTTTAGGTTTTTAATCTGTTTCCTAATTTACTTAATCTCTTTTAAAAAGTTTTTTAGTTGTAGATGAACACAGTACTTTTATTTATTTATTTTTATATGGTGCCTCACACGTGCTAGGCAAGCCTTGTACCAATGAGTTACAATCCCGGCCCCATAACTTATTTATTCCTGAGCTTTTACTTTCTTTTTCTTCTTGTCCCAACTTCTGTACTTAATGTTCTTTTGTCAGTTACCATAATGTGGTGTTCTGGGTACTAGGCATACTGATTGAATTTATTTAGTGTGACAATGGTGGGTGATTTCTGTAACAATTGTTCAGATTCATAGTCAAGGACAGCCTGTTCTTACCCAGATTGTACAATGAAACAATGTGTCATATGCAGAAGCAAGACAAAAAATACCTTTCTCAGATAACATTTAATATATGCATTGTTACAAACTTCTATTTCCTCCTTTAAATGGTCTGGTAGAAGTGGACAGTGTTTGGTGTGCTTACTGCTATCCATTGACGATTAAATAAGAAAGTAAATATTATTATTCCCATAGTCCAGGGAATCCTAAATTTTCCCACATATAAAAATCACCTGGAGAACTCCTTTAAAAATTCCAATGCCTGATGAATTTTCTTAAGTATCTAATTTGAGCCTTTACTTTCTTTTTCTTCTTGTCCCAACTTCTGTCAAAAGTAACATTCCTTTAACATCAGAATTTATTACACTTACATTTTTTCTTTAACCATAAAGCTGACCTTATTCTATTCACAAACCTAAAGAAATCCAATATAGCACATTTTGTTCTTTTACTATAGTTTCCCCATTCATCTCTCGGTTGGTTGACAGTAAATCCTCCAATAGTTTGTTCAGGAAGAACTTGTGAAAAGGCTGAGGGTGTAGCTCAGAGGCAGAGCATTTGCCCAGTATGAGTAAGGACCTGGGTTTAATCCCCAGCACTGTGAAATATTTATGGGAATTATTCCCTGAAATTTTTCACATTCAGAATTATACTTCTATTGTTTTTATGCCTAAAAAACAATTTAATTGAGCATAACTTTTTTGTGTGTGTGCTGGGAATTGAACCCAGGGCCTTGTGTATGCTAGGCAAGCACTCTACCAACTGAGCCACATCCCCAGCCCTGAGTATAATATTCTTGAATCACATTTTCCTTCTCTGAAGACTGAATTCTTTTAGAATATTATTTTACAGATTTGTTATCAGGGCTGTAGAGAAATCACATACACAATTATAGTGAATTAAACTTGTGCCAGACCAACCAAAGTTTTCTTTAACTTTGACATTCAATAACTTTCTGCTAGGATATGCTTCATGTCAGTTGGCTTATGGTAAAATCAAGTTACCTTTTTCTTGGCTTATAACTTTAAATATTTAAGATAGTCCTTTTTGTGGATGGGAGAGGGTTCATATCTATCGGGATACCAATTGTGCATATGTTGGATCTGCTTTCTTATCTTCCATAGTCATATTTTCACTCCAATCATTTTTAAACTGTTGCTTTAGTTCCCTATCATTTTTCTGATTTTTCTCAATCTTTCAACCTATGTCTCTCACTAGGTTTTTAGTAGTATCTACTGTATTACATTTCTAGACTACTTTTAACTTCCTTTCCTTTTTTTTTTCTAAGCTCTGCAAATTCACTTTCATTTCCTTCTGTTGTCTGTCCATATATTTTATAATTTCTGCCTTGTCATCTTGTTTTATATACTTAATTTCTTCGGCAAGCTTTCTTTAAAATATTATTATTTTATGGTAGTATATATGCTTTTACTTTTACCTTGTTTGTCATGGCATTTTTCTGGTGTGTGTACTTAATTTACCATGTTTTTTTTCCTGTTCTTTTACTGTCCCCATCCTCTTTTGATAATATTTTTATATAGATGTTATGCTGGTTCCTTTTTCATTTTAATTCATCTTAGTATGAATTGATTTGTAGGAACCAATTATTTTTGGAAGATTATTGTGAAGAATAAACCATTCTCATGTTCCAGGCTACTGGAAATTCTTAGGACACAGAAGTATATCCCTTCTGCAACTTTTATTAATGAAAAATGTCCCTTTTTACCATGCTACGTGCTCTTCACCTTAAATTGTTTTTTCTAAAATTAATATGATTATAACTTTTTTTATAGATTCAATGATTTTCTTGACTCTTTAGAATTTAATAAACACAAAAAGTATGCAAAACATAAATTTATAACTTAATGAACTATTTTAAAGTGAACATCCTCATAAGCAGCACCCAAGTCAAGAAATAGCACATTGTCAGACTCTCTGTATGCCTCTGTATGCCTCTTCTAAATAATTACACTCTCTACCCCTAGGACAGTTACCATTATCTTAATTTTCATGTTAGTAACTGACTTCATACCTTTGCCCTCTGAATGTAGTATTATCACCCCAATTGAAAATTCTAATCATTTAACATATCACCCAACAGTTCCACTCCAAGGGATACATCAAGAGAATTCTTGCACATGTACAATAGTTACCAAGTCCCAGACCAATCATATAGCCACTTTTCACAAAAGCAAAAACTTGGAAACAACCCATATGCTTATCTACAGAAGACTGGATGAATAATCTGTGCTATATTCCAACAAAAAAAATATTGTACAATGGTCAAAATAGGTAAATACAGTTCAGCAACAATCTGGATTTATCTTTTTTTTTAATATTTTTTATTTGGTAATGAACCTTTATTTTATTTATTTATATGCAGTGCTGAGAATCAAACCCAGTGCCTCACATGTTGCAGGCAAGCACTCTGCCACTGAGCCACAATCCCCGGTCCTGGATTTGTCTTAACAACATAATTTTAGTTGAAAAGAATAAGTCCCACATTAGGGTATATAGCATGATAACATTTTTGAAAAGATGAAAACTTTAAAAATGAGCTACCTGGGCTAGGGATGTAGCTCAGTGGTAGAGTGCTTGCCTAGCATGTGTAAGGCCCTGGGTTCCATCCCTAGCACTACAAAAGATAAAAGAAAGAAGAATAAAAAAGAAAGAAAATGAAAAAGAGCTATTGAGGCATGAAAAGACTTACACAATACTAAGTCAAAAAAGCAAATCTGGAAATCATATATATGATTCCAACTATATGACATTCTGGAAAAGGCAAGACTGAGGAGACAGTAATAAGATCAGTGGCTGCCAAGTTGTTGGGGGAAGGGAAAAAAGAAAGGATGAACAGGTGGAGTACAGGGATTTTTAGGGCTGTGAAGCTGTTCTGGATGATATTGTAATGGTATCATGATACTTACGCATCTGTTAAGACCCAGCAATGTACAAAAAGAGAAGGAACCCTAAGGTAAACTATGAGCTTTAGTCAATAATAACTCATCAATTACAACAAATAAGTCACACTAATGCAAGATATTTTAAAAAGGGGGGGGACCATATTTTGATGGAGAAGAAAGTATGGCTATATGAGACCCCTCTATGCTTTACACTCTATAAACCTAGGACTACCTGAGAATGTTCCATTTATTTAAACATTTTAAAAATGCACTTTTAAAGAATATATAGATGCTATAAAACAAAGCTAAGAAATGAGTTGCAATAATGTTATAGCCACTACTCAGAATCTTGTGTGTGTGTTGCGGGCGAGTACTAGGGATTGAACTAGGGATAGGGATGCTCTTACCTCTGAGCACTGAGCTATATCCCCAGTTCTTTTTCATTTTTCATTGAGACAGGGCCTCACCAAGTTGCTGAGGCTAACCTCAAACTTGTGATCTTCTTGCTTCAGCTTCCTGAGTCGCAGGGATTACAGATGTGTGACATCATGTCTGGTCAGAATTCTTAAGAATTATCACTTCTTGTCTGTTTTGTTAATTTACATTTTATCAGTTAGTAGAATAGGAAAGTAGAACTGAAATTATTTCTTGGTGGGCAAAAGAATATGTTGGGCAGGTCTTGCCTAAAGTAGGAAGCTATATAATAAGCCCCTTTGAGCTTCTTCCTCTTTTCTAAACTAAGAAATCAATGTGGAGATGATTCTTTTTTAGTAATGGTAACTAATTTTTCTTTTCCCATTTAAAAAATTCCAGAACCAGGCATGGTGGCATATGCTTGTAATCTCAGGAGGCTGAGATAGGAGAATCTCAAGATCGAAGCCAGCCTCAGGAAAAGCAAGGCACTTAGGTGAGACCCTGTTTCTAAATAAAATACAAAAAGGTTTGGGAATGTGACTCAGTGGTTGAGTGCCCCTAAGTTCAATCTCTGGTACAAAAAAAAAAAAAAAAAAAAAAAAAAAAAAAAAATCCAAAGAACTTGTCAAACAGCAAATATGTTAACATAAAAGAAGTTAATTTCCTTTCTCTTTTAAGGCATCAGACTCTTCTAAGAAGTTCTCATATTTTTATACTTGTATTTAACCTACTTTTTTAGTAGAGTGGAATATGCAATTCTATAGTCTGACAGAAAAGAAAAATGAAAAGAGAAAAAAGTTTGTCTAGGAGACAATACATGGATAGCAGAATGCCACATGGAAATGACATTGATTGCCCACACTGAATCTCATGTGTGCAATTACTATTCATAAGGAGATAATCTTAGCTAGTGAAGTAATGTTCAGATTCATTCAAAATAAACCAGAGGCCTGAGGGTGTAGCTCAGTGGTAGAGTATCTGCTCAGCATGCTCAGGGCCAGGGTTTCATCCTCAGCACCACACAACCTCATAGACAAAAAACCAAAATGAACTTGGCAGAAATCAACCTCTCAAACACCCATCAAAAGTAAACATTTAAGCATAAAATAATCATGTGGATACTATTTTCTTGTTAAGGTTTCACATTCTGCCCTTTATGAATGAATGTTGCTTAGAGTTTATCAAGGAAGCAAGTGAAACAGAACATTTTAAAGTTCAAAGGTTATGTATAATAAATTAATCATTCTCCATAGAGATAAACTTTACTCTTAAAACAACATCATTAGCACATTTTGTCTCTCTGCACGCCTCATTATCATCTTCTGAATAAAGTGAAACTCCTCAGCCTGGTCTAGTCTCTCTGCAGGTCCAGTATCATTTCCTGTCTGTGCCTGCACACACCCTTCCCACCCTGCATTCATTCTCTAGCTTCTAAAGGCATCACACTCTCTCACATTGATTTGATTTGTACATGTTGTTCTTCCATGCCTTGAAAGTTCCTCCCTTCCTTTCATTCCTAAAAGAATGAATCTGCTCTTCTAGGACTTCTTTCTGGACCCCCTCAGGCTTCACTAGAACTTTCTCTGTGATAATACTTAGCAAACCAACTTCCTCTCACAAAGAGTGATGCTGGAGCCGGAAGCTGTGGTGGGAGCTTCTTGATTCAGCAGCTTCCTTGCTAGAGCTAGAGCTACAGCAGGAGGAGGCAGCTCCTGCATGTGGGTAGGACAGGGGACAGAGAGTGACCCGACCACTCCTTCCACGCTAAGGCTGGCCTGAGCACAAGGTCCAGACTAAGAGCCATATCCTTAATAGAGGGTAGAGACACAAAGAGGCAAGAAGTTGTTTGATAGTACAAGAAGCAGGCATGGGATGACTTGAGAAGGATGTAAGGGGTGGTGTGGGGTGCAAAGAGCTGTTGGCAGCAGAAGCTGCTACACCGCTGCTTTTACTTGTGTTTCACCATTCTCTTCCCCGGCAGTCTTAGAACAGAGATTCCCATCACTAAAGCTCCACTGCCTACTCCAGGGCAGGGCCTGCCACACAAGTTACACAGTTGAACTCTGCTGAATGGAGTGGAGTCTTGTTGACCCACTCTTAGAGACTTAACCCTCTCTTGGAGGCCATTCTGAAACTACTCTTACAAAGGATACTTTTATTTTGTTTTATTTTTTGGTGGTGCTGGGAATTGAACCCAGGGCCTTCTGCATGCTAGGCAAGCACTCTACCAAGTGAGCTATATCCCCAGCCCTTACAAAGGATACATTCTAGGAAATATTTGTCCATCCCCACCAAAAAGGATTCTCTTTTCACACATATGGTATGTAAGCATCTCTCATAGTCTCTTTCAGTGTTATACCTTGTACTGTACATGTTTGAATATGGCTCATTTTTTTCTGAGTCCATTCCAGGAGAAAGATCACTGTCTGAATCATCTTTGAAGATACCACAGGACTTTCTGCCCAGCAGAAATATCATGGATTTTTGTGTGCATGCGTGTAGATACAGTGAGTTTTGGATGGCTGCTGCGTGTGCATCGCTCCCATTTCCTACCATTTCTGATTTGTTTTAGTCTTTATTTTTGCATAATGGGATATTAGAAAAAACAAGCTTATGGAGAATCCAAAAGTTTAGTCCATTAAAGGAAAGACAAAGTAAATAAGTATAATCATCACTTAAGTTAGTATAAAAACCAATGTGTATTCTTCTGTGCAAGATAGGGTTTTGTTTTAACCTGGCAATCACGGTTGCCTTGTGTTACTTTACTTTGGTTGCATAATTTGATTTGTCTTATGTTTTGCAATTTGAAATTAGAAATCATTGTACCATTTATACTCTGATTGAAGAATGACTTGATATAACTAAAACAAACAAAAACTGTTTGATGTGTGCCAGTGTGACATAGGGGTATGTATGTTCTCATTTGTCTATAATTATCTATTTATCATCTATTTATATTAACTTTAGGATTATCAAAGAATAAAGGAAAACTTATTGAAATATGTATTTAAAGGTCTAGTATTGGACTGTCTAGGTCCATAGCCACTAGCTATGTGTTGCTATTAAATTCTTTAAAAATGGTTATTCTGAACTGAGATGTGTTTTAAATGTGAAAAATACACATTAAAACTGGGTGTTGAGTCACATGCCTGTAATCCCAGTGACTCAGGAAGTTGAGGAAGAAGGATTACAAATTTAAGGCCAGTCTGAGCAATGTAGCAAGACCCCATCTCAAAATAAAAAATAGAAAGGGATGAAAGTGTAACTCAGTAGTAAAACACCTCTGGGTTCAATCCCCAGTACCACAAAAATGGTTAAAAAGAAAAAGAAAATACATACTGAATTTTGGAGTCCTAGTTGAAGAATGTAAAATGTATCATTCATTATCTGGGTGTGGTGGCACATGCCTATAATCCCAGCAGCTCAGGAGGTTAAGGCAGGAGAATCGCAAGTTTGAGGCCAGTCTAGGCAATTTAGTAAGACTCTCAGCAACTCTGTGACTCCATCTCAAAAATAAAAAAGACTGGGGATGTAACACAGTGGTAAAGTATCCCTGGATTCAATCCTCAGTACAAAAACATTTGTATGTTCACAATATTTTTGATATGTTCGGTTAGATAACAATATAGTATTAAAAAAATTTTTGTGACTTGTAGAAAACTTTACATTATTATGCGATTTGCATTATATTTCTGTACGCTAGCATTAGACTATCATAGACTATCATTTGGTTACTTTTAATATACAAACATTGCAAGAAAGTTATGCAAGAAATCTACAATAATAATAGAAACGAATTATTGATGATCCACTGTGCTGCAGGCCTTGAGATTTTTTTTAAATATATATTTTTTAGTTGTTGATGGACCTTTATTTTATTTATTTATTTATATGTGGCACTGAGAATTGAACCCAGTGCTTCACACATGCTAGGCAAGCGCTCTACTGCTGAGTCATAACTCCAACCCATGGCCTTAAGGTTTTGCATGAAGTATTTTTTTAATAGTCTCCAAAACTTATTAGGTATTATTCCTATTTTAAGATGAGTAGGCTAAAACTCAAAGAGGTTAAATAAAATAGCCCATAAATCCAAGATCTGATTATCTGCAGAACAAACTCACATCTACCTGGCCCTAGAGACCGTTTTCTATTTACTTGGAAACTTGCCTTTCCACTGTCTCATCTTTTCAGAAACTGGTATCATATGCTACCTGAATTTCTAATACCTCCTACAATCGTGAGGACTCATGAACCTGTTACTTCAGAATAAAATCACATTTTCTTTTTTTTTTTTTTAAGTTTTCACTGGTACATCATAAGTATACATAATATTGGACTTTGTTGTTATGTATTTGTATATGCACACAATATAACAATATAATTTGGTCAATTGCATTCCCCACTACCTCCCTTTTCCTCCCCTTCTACCTCTGCTTGGTCTCCTTCCTCTACTTATCTCCCTTCTATTTTCATGAAATCAGCCCCCCTCTTGCCTCCCCTACCCCCTTTTTTCCTCTCTAGCTTAAAAGGTGCTGGGCCAGAGCTAAGCAAGCACTCTACCACTAAGCAACATCCTCAGCCCCACACATTTGATTTTTTACCCAAATGAAAATAAAACTCAAGTCCCTATACGCCAAATTATCAGGAAAAAATTTCTTGTAGTTCTCCTTCCTCATATAATCATCAACAGACAACTCAGGCTTATTTATTAATGCCTGAGAATTGATGCATTTGTCTTTATAACTTGACAATAGTGTGGAAATTAAGATTCACTCTTAAAACGGGAGGGCTACCTCACAAGTAGTCTAGAGAAAGGTCAATTCAATAACAGAGGCTGTGTTAGTTTTCTTTTGCCATGTAATAAATGAACAAAACTCAGTAGCCTGAAACAACACGCCCATTTATTAGCTTATATTCTCAGTAGGTCAGAAGTCCAGCACAGGGTGGCTAGGTTCTCTGCTCTTAGTATCACAGACTGAAATCAAAATGACTGCCGGTCTGACTTTCTATCTAGAGGCTCTGGGGGAAAGATCAGCTTCCAAGCTCTTTCTTATTGGCAGAATTGAGTACCTTGTGGTTATAGGACTTAGGTCCCTGTTTCCTTGTCAGCCAGGGGCCACTTTGTTACTAGAGACTGTCTGCATTCCTCGCCATGCGTCCCCCCTCCTATCTTCAAGCAGCAAAGCTGAATCAAATCCTTTGTTATGCTTCACACTTCTCTGATTTCACTTTTTGCCACTAACCTAAGAAACTCTCCACTTTGAAGGGTTCGTCATTAGATCAGACCCACCCACACATGACATAATTGTGAGAATGATATCTGGTCCCATTCACAGGTTCTGGGGATTGAGGTCTGGAATGTTGGTGGAAGTGGGAGGAGCTTTTTTAACAGTTGTGCCCAGCACAATCCAGGGTCTTATATATGGATGTACACCATCAAAGTGGCAGTGGCAGTGGACAAATCCTCCCAGCTCCTTGGCTTAGCTAGTGGTGGGGGCAAAAGCAAGGACTGAGTCATTATGAGACAGTCAACCCTTGGCTGGGGAAGGAGCACCAGTGGGATATAAGACTGGGTTTGTCATCTTCCTTATTTTCCAATTTTACCTCTGACTTTGGCTCATTAGGGAAGCAGCCAGTAGAGCTCTGTGCTGGGAGGAAATGACAACACTTCTGTCCCACCTGTGATAAGGGCACCGATCTCCAGGTACTTAAGGACTGTATGCCCTGTGTCTCTTGCTGGAGCCCTGGGGAAGGCTGGAGATGGAAGTCCTGTTGGTGCCTGCAGAATGGTCTGCTAACAGGTCACTAGATATGAGTTCTGCTCTGGGCCAATCTGCCTCCTTAAGGTGCAGGCAGGAGCATCCTCTCCTTTGACTGTGGTCAGGTGCTGAGTGAACAGCCAGCTCAGACGCTACTGTTGGCCCTCTGACTTTTGGAGTTCTCTCTCCCCATTCTTGTACCCCAGTTTGCTAATACCCAGCTCAAAATTTGTTATCCTTCTGGCTCTCCCTGGGAACATACCTTGAAGGTGCCAGTTTCTGAACCTTTGCGCACTAAACTTTGTGTTTCCTATAAGCCACCTTCTCTTTGTCTTTATTGCTGTTATTGCTTACTTGGTAGTTTTCTTTTAGGTGACTCATATTTTTAACTTCAATAAATATATGAAGGAAATTTTCATTGCTATCATATGAAGAAAATCTGCATGACTTGTCATATATAGATGTTAAGTATAAAAAAAGAAAGATAAATTCATGGTCCTTGGTGGTCTCTAATTTGACATAGCAGAGATATTCTCAAAAGATTCCCTTCTCACCAGCTGTGGTAGCCCAGGCCTACTATCCCAGTTACTTGGAAGGTTGAAGCAGGAGAATTCCAAATTGGAGACAAGCCTGGGCTACTTAGTAAGACTCTGTCTCAAAAGTAAAAATATAAATAAAAAGGGTTGGGGATATAGCTCAGTGGTAGATCACTTCCCTAGCATGCGTGAGCCCTGGGTTCAGTCTCCAGCACTGAGAGGGTGGGGCAGGGGGAGACTCCCTTCCTCTTCTCTAATTGTCAGTCCCTGCAAACCTCTCTCCCTCCCTCCCTTCCTCCCTCCCTCCCTCCCTCCCTCCCTCCCTCCCTTCCTTCCTTCCTTCCTTCCTTCCTTCCTTCCTTCCTTCCTTCCTTCCTTCCTTCCTTCCCTCCCTTCTTCCTTCTTTGGCATTGGGAATTGAACCCAGGATCTATCTATTACTGAGCTATATTCTCAGCCCTATTTTTTTTTTTTTTTTTATTTTTTATTTTGAGACGGGAAATCACTATATCACTGAGGCCGGCCAGGAACTTGTGATTCTCTTGCCTTAGGCCTCCCAAATTGCAGGGTTACAGGTATGCTGCACCTGGCCCCAGAGGCATATTTTATTTAACTTTTTTTTTTTTTCCAGAATTGTGGATGAAACCCAGGACCTCACACATGTTAGGCAAACACTCCACCAGTGAGCAACACTCATAGTCTTTCCAGAGGTATTATTATTACGATTCCAAACTTTTTTTTTCCCTTTTCTTTCTTTCTTTCTTTTCTTTCTTTTTTTTTTTTTTTTTTAGGTGAGGGGCTACAATACAGTTAGATTACAGGTTATGTGTTAGAACTGAAGAAGCTGCATGTTCTCTAATCTCTCTCTCTCCCCCTCCTTGTCCCTACCTCCCTTCCAGCCCCTAATGAAGTGTGGTACCTGAAGTCAGCTCTCACACCACCAAAGGTGTGTTATCCACAGTTTAGAAGACTTTACTTCTAAGTAGCTAACTACTGTCTTCCCAGAGACCTGCTTCAAAATTCCTCACCCTCTGAGGAGTCTTTTCTGACCAGTATAGACCTCAGTGATCCCTTGACTAAATTCATAAGGCTACTGTGTCTAGTTATTCAAATGCTGTTGTGTGACATTTCATTAGGAAACAAAGACCTTGCTTTACACTGAGCTTTCCCACAACTCTTGGTATGCTACCTGGCAAACAGTAGGCATTCAATGAATATTTGTGGTTTGATGAGCAGCAAGGGTCAGCTCTAGGTAGAAACACAAAGCCAAGTTAGACGTGGGTTCCTATCCCACCTTTGGTTGTTTCTGTCACAGAAAGGGCTGCTGACAATGGCACTTTTCTGAGTTGGGCATTTTCTTTCTCAATAAGTTCTGTGTGTTTCCTGATTTTTCTGTCTTCTTAAATTATAATTCATGTGCTGTGTGTGTCTATGTTTACTAATTAGCTAAAATATTTGGTGTTTGCCACTAGTTTTATTTTTTATTTTTAGTTGTAGATAGACACAATACCTCTAATTAATTAATTAATTTTGCTTCACATGTGTGAGGCAAGCACTCGACCACTGAGCTACAACTCCAGCCCATGCCACTAGTTTCAGGCTACTTGGCTGTCTCATAATTTTTTGTTACCTTCATTTTAGACCAGAGATTGACCATGTATACCTATTAGGTACTCAAAAGATTTATGTTGTATAAATAAGAATATATGTGTCCTATCATTTATTTCTTGGAGTGTCCCTTTTATATCTTCATGAAAAAAACTAAATTGCAAAGTAATTCATCTACCATTGGTCAATATGATTTACCAAGGTTTTTATTAGTTAATATTCAAAGCATAAGTCTAGAAGACCTAATGACATCTTCCCTTTGCCCTCTTCCCTCTTTTGTTTGGTTTACCTGGCCAATTCAGATGAACCTTTCAAGAAGCAATTTAAGGGCTTGGGAATATGGCTCAGTGGTAGAGGTTACCTAGCATGCATGAGGCCCTGAGTTCCATCCTCAGTATCACACAAAAGGAAAAAAAGAGAAGCCATTTAAATCTGTATAGCTTTACACAGAACTGATGGCTTCCCTTCCATGTCTCAAGCAATTTGCATATACTTTTCATTAAGAGTTATCACATATGGGGCTGGGGCCGCAGCTCAGTGGTAGGGCCCTTGCCTAGGACATGTGAGGCACTAGGTTTGATCCTCAGCACCACATAAAAAAGAAAATTAAACACATAAAATAAAGCCATGCTGTCCATCTACAACTATGAAAAATAAAAAAAAAAAGTTACCATAGAACTTAGTGTTAAAACTGGACACAACTGAGAATGACAGGGGGCACAAATAACTATTAAACCAGAAGAGATGGGACAAACATTCAACTGTAAAGCTTTCCTAGGTGTGGGCCTTATTTCTCTTAGCTTCCTATATTGCCTAGAACTGTGTCTGGCACATTGTGGTGATAAAAGAAATGTTAGTGCCCCTTAAAAATGAAGATTTAATTGAATATTTTATTATCTTGATATATAACTCAAAGTTATCTTGATATATAACTGTCTCTTTGGGACCTTTTATGAGCCATTTTCTCAGTATTATTATAAATATAGGGCAATGAACTTAATTACAAGTTTGTGCAATGATAATAGTTAGCATTTACTTACTAGCACTTAGCCTGTGCCAGGCCCAGGGCTGAGAACTTTTCTTAAATTCTCTCAGTGATTTCTTACAACAGTTCTCCAAGCAGGCCTACTAATAGTCCTATTAAATTAGGAGAATAAGCTAGATTGAAAAAGAATTTTGCTTGGCATAACCTAACTAATTAAGCAGCAGGTCTTGGATTTGAACTCCAGATTCTTACTCCATATACCATCTCCTCTAAACATGGAAAAAGTTCACATCGAATTTTGGAAAGCAGTTAAAAAATATTAATAGCATATTTTCAGGAAAAATCTATTTGCTTTAAGATTTTTGAAGGAAAATTTATTTAAGTTAAAGGTTGCAAAATAATGTCAGTGTGGCAGCTACTTGATTAGCAGTGGGTTGGACCAACATGTTGCTTCCTGTTGTCCTTGGTGATAACATTTCCACTTGTTAAGGATAAGTAATCGCCCCGAACAGTTTCTTTTGTACTGTAACAGTTGCACTTACTTATCAGTATTTTTTATGTACAATATGTGAATAAATTACAAATAATGTCTATTTTCTACTTTTGTTCTTTTGGAACAAGATTTTACTTGGCAACAATTTTAAGGACAGTGCAGACACATCATATTATTAATTCTAGAAAAAATATTATTTGGTATTTTGTAATTCCAGACTACATTTTGACATTGATGAAATGTATTGTCAATGGTTTGGTAAATAAAAACAAAATTTAATTTTACTTAAAAATCTGAATCATAAAGCATAATCTGTAGCTTTACAGTGTTTTAAATCATAAAGGATCAATTAAATATGTCAAGAGACTATGCTATGAATATAGTACTGAGCAAA
This sequence comes from Sciurus vulgaris, assembly GCF_902686455.1. Classification (NCBI taxonomy): domain Eukaryota; kingdom Metazoa; phylum Chordata; class Mammalia; order Rodentia; family Sciuridae; genus Sciurus; species Sciurus vulgaris. Next base: position 29,914,486 of record NC_136466.1, read on the forward strand.
TAATTATACACTGATATCCTCTTACAAATGGTATCATCTGAGTCAATCAACGTTTTTCTACCGACAATAGAAATAGCAATTGAAATTGTCATACTGTTCAACCATGTTTTTCAATGAACAAAATATGAAAAATCTGAAAATATGTGCTCACATAATGAATTTTGCCTTTTATGAATAATGGTAGGAAACGTTACTTAAGGCATTCAAACTTCATTTGTAATTCAAAAGGAGGAAAACAAGAACATACATCAAGTTAAGGAATTTTCTGAAATTTTTTTGCCCTAGGAAATTTTTAGAAACAATATGCTGTTAGGTATCACATCAGTAAGTTCCTCTACCTGATCTGTCATGTTTTTCCTCTTCAGTAAAATAGGATACCAGGATATCACAGATTAAAAAATTGGATTAAATGTCAATAAATGGTATCACTATACTCTGGGTAACTGAAAAATTAAAATGCTTATGGGATGATATAGATTAAGGTCTTATGGTTAACTGATAGAAATTGGAACCAAGAGGAAATTTAAAATGAAAAATTGGTCATTTTTGGTTGCTTTACCCTTTTTATTCTCAGGGAATTTAAAAAAACTTTCTTTTCTAGGCACTTAGTTGAACAGAACAGACAAAAATCTCAGCTTTTACTTGATAAGACAGACACTAAAAGAAAAACGTGGAACAAATAAATTGTAAAGATAGTTGTGGGCTGGAGTTGTGGCTCAGTAGTACTGTGCTAGCTTAGCATCCGTGAGGCCCCATGTTCCATCCTCAGAACCACATAAAAATAAAATAAAGGTATTGTGTCCACCTACAACTAAAACAGAAAAAAAAAAAAAAAAAAAAAAAAAAAAGGTTCTTGTAAGGTGCAGAGTCATGGGAAGAAAGAAGACCTAGCAAGGTAGGATGGATTGAGAATTGGAGTGGGGCTGTAGTTGTTTTAACAGCGTCAGTAGGCTGACCTTTGTTAAGGTGAGATTTAAGCAAGAAGTTAAAAAGAGGCGAAAAATGGACATAAGGGGAAAATGTTCCAGACCCTGAGATGTAGTCTATCTGGAATACTCAAATAACAATGACTGGCTGGAGATGAAATCAGACCTAAAGGAAAAAGGCAAGTCCAAGAATTTTGCAGGCCTTTGTAAATATCTCCCCCTTTTCAGTGAATGATTTTGATCCAATGGGACATGAGCTGACTTTCCCTGTAAGAGAACATTCTGGCTGTTTTGGCAATAAACTGAGTTGATGGTGGACAAGGAGGTTATTTAGTAGGCTATGGAAGTATGAGGCCAGAGACAATGGAAATAATGTAGGTGAAAAGTAGCCTGATTCTGATTTATTTTGAAGGCACATTCAACAAACTTTCTTGACAGATTGGAGGTAATATTGAGTTGCCAAGAAGTACAAAGTTTTTGGACTTAGCAATCGAGCAATTAGGTCTTGTTATCATCCGAGACGTACATTACTAAATTATGGGCTGGGGATACAGCTTAATTGGTAGAGTGCTTGCCTCCCAAGCGTAAGGCCCTGGGTTCCCCAGCACCGCGCGCGCGCACACACACACACACGAAGTCCACTACTAAATTATATTCAGAGTGGCTCATGCTTAAAAATTAGGGTTACTTCAGTGGTGTTAGGTTCTTTTCCTTTCAACACGTGATAAAGTTTGGTAGGCGTTTTGGTGGAGTATGGGCTAGATCTCATGAGAGTGAAACGCATTCTCATGTGTTCTCAGTTTCTGAGATATATAAAATATACAGCTAAAGGAGTCACGGAGGTCCAGCAGACTAGTAATTTTCTCACATTTCAAGTGCCAGGTGGATGTTCTCGGCCTTAAGCCAGTGGATGACTGATGCAACGAGTCCCACGTCTATCTCGAAGAAAAAAATGACGTGAGGACTTGGGGGCATCTCTCAACTGCCACCGTCTGAGAGATGCCTCGTCCCACCGCCCACTCAACACAGACGCTCCCTCGCCCTCGCGCGTCTGCTGCCCCAAATCGCGCGCAGGCACCGCCCCTCCGCGCTGCCTCCGAGGTGCGTGGGTCGCGGCCCAACTGGGCGGGCAGGGGTTCCTGTGAGCCCAGCTCTGGTCGCCATTTTCCGGGGCGTCCGTTCCCGTGCGGGCTCCAGCCACGGCTCTCGGCCCACCGCTATCCTCATAGGCGGCTTCCAATCCCGCGCGGTTCAGATCCTCGGGGTCTCCAGGGCCACCAGCTAGTCCGTCCCGCAGGCGGGGTAAGGGGCGGGGCCGGGGGGCGGCGCCTCGCGGGGCAGCTGCAGCTGCGCGAAGGCGCCGGCCTCCTGCCTGCCGTTCCTGGGGCGCGCACCGCCTCTGGCTCCGCCCGCGCGCGATCCTGGGCGGGGAGGGCGGGGGCCAGGAAGCGGCGAGCGCGCCGGGGAGCGCAGCTGCGGGCGCGGGGACGGTAGGAGCCGCGGAGCCGGCGCTGAGAGCGGCTGCAGCCGGAGCGGGCGGACGGAACAAAGGCGACGGTGAGTGGCGCGCCGGCCCCCACGCCGCTCCTCGCCGCTCCTCGGGCGAGGACCCGAAGCCCTCAACCCCCGGCCCAAGGGCTCCGGGGCGAGCGCGGCCCGGCCCTGCCCGCCGCGCGTTGCGGGCTGTGGGCTGAGCCTGCGGCTCCATTTTCAGGTCTGGGCGAGGTCTTCACGCCCGAGGACCCTGCCTTTGATTTTCCTTCCATTTGCTCTAAGGAATGCTTAGTGCTCGGTTCAGAATTCGCGGCAGGCGGGCGGGCGGGCGGTTGAGGCAGCCAGCAGTCCGCCTGGATGTAAAATGGAAATGCGGACCCCCTCCCCCCAACTTTGCAGGTCTCGAAGTCTAGAAGGTGGCGAGAGCCGAGAGGGCCCGGGTCCTCCAGGTGCAGATTTGGAGGGCCGGGGACTCCGGGCACCCGAGCCCCGAGATTGGCCCGAGGCGCCGGGCGCATTCGGCCGGCGGTTCCTGCCCTGGGCCCCGGAGAGGAAGCCCTGGTCGCCTCGGAGGAGCCGGACTACTCTACAGGTTGTTTCACCCAGAGCTGGATGCTTTAGTTGTGGTTATTGGTAACGGGTGTGGTAGGTAGCGGCTAGCTGACGTCGCATTCATAGCTGAAAAGCAGCCCCGCCGGCAGACTTCCTATGTATAGGCAGCAACGTTGGAATTCCTCTTTAGCTGCAGAAATGATAAGCTTTTGTAGAGGAATTTGGTGGTGATGTGCAGATTAGAAACTTTAAACGTTGTTAAGGAGCCTGGCATATAGTAGATGCTCAATAAAATATTGGTTGAATGAATGCATCTTGAAACGTCAAAGCTGATCTCACATCAGGTAAGATTTAGGCACACGCCCTTTTAAGACTCAGAATCAGGAAAAAAAAAAAAAAAAAACATTGGAACCCGTAGTTTTGTCTACTTGTTTTTGGTTTTTATCCAACATGTACCCAACATGATGAATAATCATTTTTACCCAACATGATGAATAATCAGTTATCATTTTCAGGATTACAAATAATTGAAATGTGGAGTTTTTCACTTTGAGAGAAGTTGGCACACTTTTTCCATTTCTTAAAAGCAGGATTTATTTCCTTTGAAGATACTGGAGAAGATAGAGGTGTTTGGGTTGTAGTTTGAGATGGAGCTTTCTATTTCGTTACGAATAAAGTTTATGCCTTTTGAGGGATTGGCATGATCTTGAGCTTTGTGATCATGGAAGAACACTAAAGGGGGTGGGGAAGGAGAAATAAGGTTGCCCTAATCTAATTAAAGGGCACCATTTGCCCAACGGATATACGTCGTACATCTATTATGTGCTGAGACCTGTGCTGAATGTTGAATTTCTGGATGCCAGCAAAATCTATAATTATCCTATTTTAAAAGTTAAACATAAAGCTCTTCCATCATCATTGTTATTGTTATTTTTTAAATTTTGTTTCAGGGTCTCACTAAGTTGCTTAGGACGCTGTAAATCATTCAGGCTGGTCTTGAACTAGCAATCCTTTTGTCTCACAGGAATCTCCAGAATCGCTGGAATTACAGGCATGTGCTACCACTTCTGACTCTTCCCTTATTATTGATGTAGCCATTGGGGGCTGTCTTAAACCCTTAGTGCTTACCAAGCTGGGAAAGGTGTCAGGTGAACTGTAGGAAGTGCCCATTCATAAGTCTATTTAAAGGTTAATAAGTAACTTTTTAGGGCTAAGATTATTGGGTTACACTTTCACATTGTCAGTTAATAAAATCTGTCAACATTTTAAAATGAAGGAATTGGACAAAGTAATATGTTTATTTTCTCCCTGATATTAGGTGATTTGGGAGCAGTATATTTGTTGAAGGGTTATTTACTCATGGGTATGTTTTCTTTAAAAAAATCTTTGCAGTTGCATCTTTTGCTTTAAAAATTCCCAAAGATAAATGGTGGATTGCTTTTCTGTAAGAAATGTTTTTATGGGACTGGGTGTGTGACTCAGTGGTAGAGTGCTTGCCTAGCATGGCTAGGCCATAGGTTGGTTCTCCAACACAGTAGGAAAAAAAAAAAGTTTTTAAATAAAGTACCTTTTCATAAATTTTATTTTGACCTGTTTACCATTTACAAACAAATACAGTATTAACTTGATAGTGCTGAAAAGGAGAGGATTATGATTTGTGGTTCCATATTTGGATTTTCCCTGTACTATTACAGCTGTGATAAAACTTCTTACTAAAGAGAGGATGAGATTAGCATTACATTTATTCTGAACATAAAGTTGCCTTGCCTCTTTTTTCGTTCTGAGAATTGAACCCAGGAACTCTATCATGTACTTTTTTTTTTTTAATTGTAAACAAATGGGATACATGTTGTTTATCTGTTTGTACATGGAGTAAAGGCATACCATTTGTGTAATCATAAATTTACATAGGGCAATGTTATTTGATTCATTCTTTTTTCCTCCCCCCCACCCCTCCCATCCTTCTTTTCCCTCTATATAGTCCTTCCTTCCTCCATTCTTGCCACCCTCCTTAACCCTAACCCTAACGCTAACCCCTCCTACCCCCCATCATGTACTCTTTTATCACTGAGCTGTACTTCAAGCCTCAGCATTGCCTGTTTTTAAATCTTATTATATATGTTTGAAAAACACTATAGTCCTGTGTCACATAGTGACTTTCTAGTCAACCACAGACTGCATATATTACTAGGTACATAGTTGGCTATACCATCTAGGTTTGTGTAAGTGTACTCTGTGGTAGTCATACAAGAATGAAATTGCCTAATGACAGATTTTGCTGATGGTCTCCCTATCATTAAATGATGCAGGATGATTTATTTATTCATTATATTTGGCCACTTCAGAAATCCAAATTCATGTGCCATGAAGTCATTTTTGATCATTATAGGATAGTGTAGATTACTGATGTTTTTATAGTTAGCTTTCAAATTTAATGTACCCCTTTGATTTATCAATCCATATAATACTTTCAATACTTTCTTGAAGGGTCTGAATAATGAGTGAATAATGAGATGGTAAAGAACAATGTAAACAAATTGTGAGATGCTAAATGAAAAGTGCCAGGCATAAATATATATATTTTGGGATAAGCACTTCAGAATTCTTGACAATCAGCAGCATTGAGACATGATAAAATAATTTTTGCAAGAAATAAGAACTCATAATGATTATTTTTATGTCTTTAAAAATACTCTTATGTGTTCCTTCCTTGGAATAGTTCATGATATTTGAGACTAAAATCCAGTTTTTTTTTTTTAATAAAAGTAGGAATAATTGAAATGTTAGAAATATTGATTTTTTTAATTGAGGTTTTTGTATCTGTTGAGGGAGGTAGTTAATTTTTTTTCTTTTTAAATTTTTTTTTTACAGACTGCATTTTGATTCATTGTACACAAATGGGGTACAACTTTTCATTTCTATGGTTGTACACAATATAGATTCACACCATTCATATGATCATACACATATATATGGTAATACTGTCTGTTTCATTCTATCTTTCCATCCTCTACCCCTCCCATGGTAGTTAATTTTTATAAAGATTTTTAGAAACAATTTGGAATGACTTTAGAGTTAGACAAATTTCTTTACTCACATATAAGTAATACAATGATTAAGAATGATGCTGATATGGCATATTGCATCTGTACCCATAGTCACCTGTAAAATATTACAAAAGTTTATCAGTGTTAACATAAAACATTTAAGTGCTTTATAACTAATTTCTCACATTTATATTCTAAGATAGTTGCTATTTAATTTTTAATTTTGTTGTCTATGAACCTATATGTGGTGCTGAGAATTGAACCCAGTGCCTCATGCATGCCAGGTAAGTGCTCTATCACTGAGCCAGAACCCCAACCCACTATTATGCTTTTAGGTCTGAGTTGTCTTTTTAAGTTTGAAAGTGTTTAGTTTTCTTGCCTACTTGGGATGAGTCTAGAAGATTTTGTGTTTTGCACAACTGGAAATACATATTGATTTTGCTCTGTTGTTTTTTTTTTTTTTTTTTTTGTGGTCTTTTTTTTTTTTTTTTTTTTTTTAAGAATTTCAGCTTTTTTAAACTTCATTTTTATTTATTTATTTATTTAATGTGGTGCTGAGGATCGAACCCAGTGCCTCATGTATGCTCGGCAAGCATTCTAACACTGAGCCATAATTCCAGCCCCTTTTGTAGTGTTCTTAATCTCAGTTTTCATGAAGGGAATATTTTAAGATTTTATTGAGTTTTAAATGTTAGTACTGGTTTAGACTGTCTTGGAGACATTACAGATTCCTCTTTTTTTTTTTTTTTTTTTTTTTTTTGTGGTGGTGGTGGTCCTGGGTATTGAACTCAGGGCTTCATGTATGAAAAAAGGCAAGTGCTTTTCCACTGATGTACAAACTCAGCTCCTCATGCATTCTTAACTACCCCATTCAAAATAGCCTCAAAAAAATAAAATACTTGGGAATCAATCTCACAAAAGAGGTGAAAGACCTCTACAATGAGAACTACAGAACACTAAAGAAAGAAATTAAAGAAAACCTTAGAAGATGGAAAGATCTCCCATGTTCTTGGATAGGAAGAATTAATATTGTCAAAATGGCCATACTACCAAAAGTGCTATACAAATTCAATGCAATTCCAATTAAAATCCCAATGACGTACCTTACCGAAATAGAGCAAGCAATTATGAAATTCATCTGGAAGAATAAGAAACCCAGAATAGCTAAAGCAATCCTTAGCAGGAAGAGTGAAACAGGGGCTATTGCAATACCAGATCTTCAACTCTACTACAAAGCAATAGTAACAAAAATGGCATGGTATTGGTACCAAAATAGAAAGGTAGATCAATGATACAGAATAGAGGACACGGACACAAACCCAAATAAATACAATTTTCTCATACTAGACAAAGGGGCCAAAAATATGCAATGGAGAAAAGATAGCCTCTTCAACAAATGGGGCTGGGAGAATTGGAAATCCATTTGCAACAGAATGAAACTAAACCCATATCTCTCACCATGCATGAAACTAAACTCAAAATGGATTAAGGACCTCGGAATCAGACCAGAGACCCTGCAGATTATAGAAGAAAAAGTAGGTCCAGATCTTCAACATGTCGGCTTAGGACCAGACTTCCTTAACAGGACTCCCATAGCACAAGAAATAAAAGCAAGAATCAATAACTGGGATAGATTCAAACTAAATAGCTTTCTCTCAGCAAAGGAAACTATCAGCAATGTGAAGAAAGAACCTACAGAGTGGGAGAAAATCTTTGCCAATCATACTTCAGATAGAGCACTAATCTCCAGAATCTATAAAGAACTCAAAAAACTCTACACCAAGAATACAAATAATCCAATCGACAAATGGGCTAAGGAAATGAATAGACACTTCACAGAAGAAGATCTACAAGCAATCAACAAACATATGGAAAAATGTTCAACATCTCTAGTAATAAGAGAAATGCAAATTAAAAACACCCTAAGATTCCATCTCACCCCAATTAGAATGGTGATTATCAAGAATATAAGCAACAACAGGTGTTGGCGAGGATGTGGGGAGAAAGGTACACTCATACATTGCTGGTGGGACTGCAAATTAGTGCAGCCACTCTGGAAAGCAGTGTGGAGATTCCTTAGAAAACTTGGAACGGAACCACCATTTGACCCAGCTATCCCACTCCTTGGCCTATACCCAGAGGACTTAAAATCAGCATACTACAGAGATACAGCCACATCAATGTTCATAGCTGCTCAATTCACAATAGCCAGATTGTGGAACCAACCTAGATGTCCTTCAATTGATGAGTGGATAAAGAAACTGTGGTATATATATACAATGGAATGTTACTCAGCCATAAAGAATGATAAAATTATGGCATTTTCAGGTAAATGGATGAATTTGGAGAATATCATGCTAAGTGAGATAAGCCAATCTCAAAAAGCCAAAGGACGAATGATATCGCTAATAAGTGGATGATGGTGACACATAATGGGGGGAGGGAAGGGTTAGTGTTAGGGTTAGAGTTAGGGTTAGGGAGGGGGGCAAGAATGGAGGAAGGAAGGACTGTATAGAGGGAAAAGAGGGGTGGGAGGGGTGGGGGGAAGGGAAAAATAACAGAATGAATCAAACAACATTACTCTATGTAAATGTATGATTACACAAATGGTATGCCTTTATGCCATGTACAAACAGAGAAACAACATGTATCCCATTTGTTTAAAAAAAAAAAAAAAAAAGAGTAACTGAGTGAAACGTGCTTAATATTAATGTTTAACTTGCTAATTAGGAGAGGGCCTTTTTTTTCATACAACCTAGAAAAACTTGGAATTTAACTTACTAACTTTATGCATCCTGATACCTCAGTTCAATACTTAAGTATACTTGAATCTTTTTGTAATGTCAACAAATAATGAATAGAGAGGATATAGCTGAAGCTGTTCTGGGACCTTGTCCAAAGGAAGTTTCTAAATTGAAATGCCAGAAAGATATGGTAAGAAGTCTTTATCCTGACAATATAAAATACCTGTAAATGTATTTTAGTCACAATAGATCATAGTAAAACAAATTCCTTTTTCCTGGACAGCATACATGCATTCACATTAAATCTCGTTATGTTTGACAGTGACTAAATGATGAGCCCACATAGTTGCCTTTTGTTGCTCACCTACTTAGAAATTCATGCTAAGATTTCTTATGGAATCTCCATGATAGAATTTTGTATGCAACTTGTACTAAATGATAAACTTATTTTTAATTTGGTTTAATAAGTAATCTACTTTGACTTTTTTGCTTAATAAAGCAAAAATGAATTTTTGCTTCATCCAGCCTTGCATGTGTTTTATACCTTATTTATAGTGGCAAATTATGATATCTGTGGATGGGTTGTTTAATGGTAGAACTTAATAAGGTTTAAGTAGAAAACAACTTATTCTCCACTATGCCTTCATACCCTGCCTATAGAGTAGGCATCTTTCTCTACTCAGAAGATCAGATAGCTTTTCTAGTCACATTTATTTATTTATTTATTTATTTTTGTTTTGCGGTGCTGGGGATTGAACCCAGGGCCTTGTGCTTGCAAGGCAAGCACTCTACCAACTGAGCTATCTCCCCAGCCCTTCGAGTTACTTTTAGATGATTAAATGTCTTCTGTCACCTGTCAATACTAGTATTTTTGTTTCTAGAAAGTACAGTTTCAGTAAAGTAATCGGGGTTCAAGCTTGTACACAATTTAGAACTCTAGCTGCTGCAGACCTGGAAGCCTGCTTTGGAAGGAAGTATCCTAGTCAGTGTCCTGTTTTACTTTGCCAGCTCCTCTTCAATAAGGTATCCTTACCTGTTCAGAGTCCAGGTTGGTGGGGAAAGGTAAGGTTTTTAAGGTGGCTCATCTGATTGTGATCTGGTCTTTGTGCCAAGTTGAAGTGGTTGTTCAAAGATGAGTGTGTCTCTTAAGTTGTGCTGGAAATTGTGTTCTTTGGGATTCTATGTCTGGAAACTGTCAGCTACAGTTCCTATCGTAAACTTCCTCCCTGGCTCCAGTTTAGCCTTCCACTTTCCCTCATCTGCAGGCTCACTTAACTCGGGAAAGTTTTGCTTTTGCCTGTAAGGTAGTTCAGTAACATATTAGCCAGAACTGCCCATACTTTTTTAAGATCATTTCATGCAGAGGAGTTTCAGTTTCAAGCATTTCACTGGGGCCTTAGCATCCTAACCTTCCAACTTTTTCTGTCAGTTACCTCCTCTTCAGCAGTACTTCTTACTGCATGGGCCTTTGAATCCACTGCTGTTCCATCTTTTTACTGTCTAAAACCCCCCTTCCTCCATGTCCCCACTTAAATATTTACCTTGCTATGAAGCCATAGGCCCACTATCATGATTTCTCTCTTTCATAACCCTCAGTTCCCTTGTACCTCTTTTTTCATTGTACTCAACTGGCCCCCCCTGTACCCCTATACCCTTTATATCCCGTTCTCCACCTAGTTCAGCCTCCACCTGGGTAGTTATGCATGTACACCTGTGCTGACCCAGCTCTCCCTTTAAATTCCTCACCACTGACTTCAAGAGGACTCTTCATGCTGCCCCAGTCCTATAATCCTAATACATTTCCCTGGTTGAACCACTGCCCCTCTCCCCTAAAAGACTATTTTACAGCTCTGTCCTCAAATCACTAGTACTTTTATTCTGTCCTTCATTTTCAGCTGCAGCCTTGTTTCCTGTATGTTAAAATGAAAGCAGTCATGTTCCCTTGCATCTTCACCCATTCTCTCTGCATCTTCTACTGTTCTGTCCCCTTTGCTTCTACTCTTGCCCTTGCTTTTATCCCCTTTCTTCTGTCAAGGACATTGCGTTGCTTCAGTATTCATCTCATCCTCCTGCATGCCAATGAGCTGCATCATTTTCTCATTTCTACTGGATTTTTCCTGTCAGAAAATAGATGCAGATAATGTTGAAACATCTCCCATCTTTAAAAAAAAAACAACAACAAATACTTCCTCGAAAGCATATCTTTCTTTAGTTATTGCTTTCGAAAAAAGTTATATATTTGCTTATCAGTTAGTTGCTCCCTGTTTTGGATTCATTACAGTCTTTAAAAAATTTTTTCCTCTAACTGCTTTTGTTGTTGTTTTGAAATTGCAGGTGACCTCCTTGGTGTTAAATTCCCTAGTCAGTTGCCACAGTAAGCTCAGTGGAGATAGCAGCATTGTTAATTACTCTCTCCTTTGAAACCTTTTTTCATTTGCTTTTGGGGTATGATTACTTATTTTCAGTTTCTTTTGCTGATTCCTTTTCTTGCCCCAGCTTCTAAACAGGAGGCAGTGTTCCAGGACTCTATGTTTAGACCTTTTCTACATTTATATTTAGTTTCTTGTGATCTCATCCTATCTAGTTAGAATTATCATGTATTTCAAACTGAAAATTTTTATCTTTAGTCTGGATCTTTTTCCTAACTTTCAGGCCTGTATATACATCTACCTACTCAACATTTCCAACTGGATGTCTAATAGGCATTTACTATTTAACATGTTGCAATTGAAGTCCTCATTAGTGCCCCCCCCAGTAATTATTCCCATTCTAGTCTTCCTCATCATATTGAATATCAGCTCTGTCTTTCAATTTTTTTTTTACCAAAAACCTAGTAAATATTCTTTTTTTCTCATACTCCCACGTTGAATTCAAAGCTGTGCTTTACCTACCTTAAAAGCTATGTTAAGTAAAAATGTAACCACAGTTTGCTATCTTCAAGTGCTGCACTTCTTAAGTGTCATCTCTTTCCTGTATAATTTTAGTAGTCTCTTTCTAGTTTTTCTGCAGCTTCTACTCTTTTCTATTCTCAACACAGTAACTAGGGTGATCCTCTTAAAATGAAATTCCAGTTCTTTTGCTCCTGTGTTAGGGCCCTTCAGTGGTTTTTTCATATCATTGAGAATAAAAACCAGAATCCCTACAATGGCTGCAAAACCCTTGTCATCTATGCCCCCCTCGTCTCTGAATTCAGGTCCTACCTACTGGTTTCTCATTGGTGTACTTTACTCCAGCCACATGGGCCTCCTTGAAGTTTCTTAAACCTACCAAACACAGATTTTTTTTTTTTTTTTTTTTTTTTTAAAGTGCCCTTGGTGGGGATAGAGCTTTGTTTTATTCACTGCAGAATTCCTGGTATTCAGAACAGTAGATGGCACATGGTGGGCATTTTTATTCTGCTGTGTTTGGTAACAGCTTGTGTTTGCAGTCTTATAACTTAAAATATTTGAACTTATCCTAAAACAGAATAGTCCGGTAAGAACTAAGTAGAAAGAGATTTAGTTACAAGAGGAAAAGGTAAGTTTTTAGTTAATTTTTGTGTATGGAATGGGAAAATACCCAGTAAAATGCTAAGAGATAGAGAAAAGAGGTAGGAATTAATAGAGGAGGCAAATGGAATAAAGAAAAGCCTGATTTGGAAGTTGGGTAACAACACTTACAATTTTGGGGAGCTTGCTCCATATTTCTCTTAAGCTATGTTTCTTGAATTCTGAGTGTTGTTGATTTACATGAACATAAATACTTGAAGTTGCACTGTTAGACTTTTTGTTTTATCAGGGATTAGGCGCAAATGAAATTAAAAGCCAAACCTCATTATTTTTTTCTTTTTTTCATAAACTTTACTATTATAAAGAAGCCTCAGTACTTTCTTTTTTTTTATAGACAGCTCAAATATATTTCTGAAAGTTTTAGGCAATTGTGTTGAATAGAATGAATAAATGAATGAATGAATGAATGAGTGGGCCAGCTGTGTAGCTCAGTGGTAGAGTGCATGCTTAGCATGAGCCAGGCTCTGGGTTAAATCCCCAGCACTGCAAATACAAACAGGAAGAAGAATGAATGTATGCTTAATGCACAGTTTTAATGACCCCCCTCAGAGACAGAGTCAGATGTCACCTATTAATTGCATTGACTTTCTCAATATGACCATTTTAATTATTTCACAATTCATATGGAACATTACACAGTTGAAGTAGTATAGTATGGCTGGCCTCAGACTATGAATATAGCCAAAATGAACTTAGTTGGAGAGCACACCAGTTCAAAAACAAGAATCTTACTAATCCAAGCTAGGTATTTCATGTGTGAAATGCTAACATATGAATTCAGGTTGGTCAGTGTTGAATTTTAATAAAGATGACTTAGTCTATAAAATAAAAAGATAATTTCAAAACTGCAAACATTTCTAGTGTGTCAAACAAAATTCTGTCATGTAAGTAGACTTTTTAAAAAATTATAATGTTCATTTTAATGTGAAAGAATATGATCAAAGCTGATTTTTAGGGATATTATTGCTTAGGAATTAAAAGATACCAAGCTTATGTTAAATTTAAATTATATCTACATATTACAGAAACTGTAAAGATATACACACATATACACACCTATACCCCTCTGGCTATGAAAATCAAATCTACATTATGGCCATATACATGTCCCACAAGACAAATCAATAAGGACACACTTAGATATTACACAAAACTACGAACATATTTAGATGATTTATGAAGAATATACTTTCACATGAAAGCTATTTGTTCAAGAACTTCTCAGCCACTTTTGTCAACAGTTTACCTAAAATGTATTTTTTAATTGATCAATGGGAAATAAGAACAACAACTTTGAGAAAAAAAATCTGGTCTTAGCAGAATACTAGAAGTTTAATTTCCCTGACACTCCCAACTTCTTACCTATGTTAAACTGCAGTTTTAAAAAATGTGTTTATGTATATTAAATAATTTTTCATTTAAGAGCACAAATATGTATATCCACATAATAAATATTACTCAACAGAGTGATATACATTAGTATAGCTAGATGCTAGTTTGCTGTGGAAACAATAAATAGATTTATGTACTTTTCCCTTTTGAGGGGAAAGCAATACACATACGTACAATACTGACAGGACTAATACATTTTTGCACACTGAAAATCCCTCCTAAAACTTTGAGACCTATATTTGAGCTCTCTACAAAAAAGAAAACACGAAGTCCTGCCAGACTTTCTCGGTAATAGTTAACAGATTTTCTTTAACAAAAGGAGCTTACTGAAAATGCTATGGCAATTTCTTAGGGTTTAACCTAGTAAAGTGACTTTAAAGATAATTTCTTCATTGGAGTGCTCAGGGCTTTCTTCTTCTTCTGAATTCATATTTGATGATTACTTCTAAATTCATTGAATATATGAAAACTGAATGTCATTATGTTTGGGTACTTTTATATACCTAATTGTTAGTTCATCCCAGAGCAGGCACCAAAGATCTGCTGCAGCCTCCGAGAATATTCTTGGTTTTGCTGTTGAACTTTAAATCAGCCTGTTGAAAGGTGTTTCTTTTCTGGTGAAGAAAGCAGATCTGATTCAGTTTGTTGTATATCATTATCAGCTTCTTTCTCCTTCTTTTTGTAAAGACTTACATAAAATATTCCTGAGTTCAGATTGTTTTTTGTTTCTTCCCCCCCCCTTTATCCTGACTTTTTTCTTCTTTTGACCATTGTCACCCTCAACAGTGTGCTTTTTTTCTTTGATCATTTACTTTTTGCTACTCCTATTTCTTTTACCAATCAGTGTCTTTAAATCAATGAAATGATTTTGTCTTATTTCTCACATTTTAGTACTTTCTTTCCTGTGGTCACCTGGACATACCAACCCATTTCCCACCCTCATATTCATGGTGCTATAAAGATACAAAATTATAGGCTTTGTTTTTGAGTAAATTTATTGTTTAACAGTTGAGCTTTGTTGGTTCAGGGGATTTTACTGGCATTGTTCAGCAATGTGTACTTTATTTCAACTCATTTCTTATCCTTTAACTCAAATTCTTCTCTCTCTTATTCTCAGGCTCCAGATAAAGTAACTATGTCATAAAGAGCATCAGCTTTTCTCTTTCAACCCTAGTGTCACTGGTAATGCTTTATGAATGTCCTTCCAGACAAATCAATGAAAATGTTTTTTCATAAATGTAAGATTTTATTACACACAGTATCCTGTAACATCTCACTTGAGCAAATTTTATGAAAGCATTGCTTTTTATTACTTCAGTGTAAAGGAGTCTTATTGGAAAGTGAAAATTTGTTTGATAAGGATAAATCTGTTAGTAAAGTTGTGATTAAAAACAATAGTGTTAGTGGGGAATGTGGCAAGTTACCTCAAGACAAGAATTACTTCAGCAGTAATTTTTTTCTTAAGGGCTCTCTGACCATCACACAATAGCCTGATTGTATTATACTAGCTAATGAAAACAGTGATTCTGTATATAATAGAATTATTTTAATAATGGCTGTAGGGTAAAATATAGACCTGTAGATGAGTTTGTATATTTTGGTCTGCCCCAATCTTAGTAATGTCTTAATATTAAAATAATTTTTAAAAATGAATCTCATTTCTTTTTTTGGAGTGGGGAGTTACTGGGGATCCAACCCAGGGCTTTGCACATGCTATGCAAACTCTGTCTCACTGAGCTATACCCCAGCCTGAAAAGTGTGTTGAAGGCCTTCAGTCTGTAGTATGACAGTTTTGTTTGATATTGCTATACTTTATGTGTCAGAATGAGGAGTTAGAAAGTTCTTAGAAAAAGAAAATTTTAGAAAATTCTTATATTAGTGATATTCATGATGTTTCATGAATATAAAAGTTTTGTAGGAGAATTGCTGATACATAAATACATGTATTGGTGTCTTATACCTTCTGAAAATTTGGAAATCGCCAGCCTGTCTTGTCAAGAAGTTATTTGAGACTTTTTGTTTGTTTGTTTTTTAGTGCTACTGGGGATTGTACCAAAGGGTTCTTTACCACTAAGTCCCTAGTCCTTTTTATTTTGAGACAGTCTTGCTATGTTGTTAAGGCGACCTTAAATTTGTGATCCTTCTTCCTTGGCCTCCCAAATTGCTGAGATTACAGGTGTGTGCCACCATGCCCAGCTAGTTGTTTGAGTCTTGAGTTAGCAGTTGTTAAAATTAACCAAGAATTCTGTAAGGGTTGTGTAATTGAGGTGATTTTTCCTTTACCACAGTGATACCCATTACCTAGGGTAGAGGAGACAGCTAATATCTTGTTTTAATTCTTAACCTTGTCCTTTCTGCATTATATTACTGCTTGTTCACAAACTCCTATGGTCTTTCTCTTCCTCAGTAGCTATTTCTCTTACCCTTTAGTACCACTTCCTGGATGGTGCATATGTTGCTCAAAATGTCTCTCATGTGGTAAAGAAGAATAAAAAGCAATGTTACTGATGTGGCCTTTTTGGCAGTCCCTTAAAAAAATGTTTCTCATCTACATTGTGTTTGTGAACAGAAGTACATTTGTCTCTGCTTGTTTGAAGATAAAGTGAATTTTGAGATAAATTAAAAAATAGTACTTAGAATTATTTCATATGTTTTGCTGTTTAAAAAAATGGTTTTTAGTTTCACTTCATAGTGAATTTTTAGTCTCCCATTTTTACGTTTATTTTGTGAAAACTGACCTTGTTTTTGTAAAATTGGCACATATATACTCTAAAGATGCTTAGTTCACACAGTAAGTGGCAGAACTCCTTTTCAAAGTTGTCTGATTTTCAGTCAGTGAGCTTGAGAAGCATTGTAAAGTGGCAGAAAGAAGTGGATTTTGAGGGGCTGGGGAGATAGCTCAGTCAGTAGAGTGCTTGCCTTGCAAGCACAAGGCCCTGGGTTCGATCCCCAGCACCCCCCCCAAAAAAAGAAGTGGATTTTGAAATTAGATACACCACAGTTTGATTCCTAGCTTTGCCATGTATTTTCTGCATGTCAAATTCTTATCCTCTGTGATTATTTTCATTTTCTTTTTCAGTAATAGGTTTGTTAGGATTAAATGAGGTGACGCTCTTATAAAGTACTTGGCTTGTTGAAGATGTTAATAAATACTTCTTTCTCTTTTCTACTGTACCATATTTTTTAGAATGTCTTGGGAGCCACTTGGACATTTCACTTAAAACTTCACTGAAATTAGGAAACTGGAAATATAGTCTAGGTGAACTCACATTGTAGTGACCTTTTAATTTACCCTAGGAAGACAATGGTTCTTGCCAACTATTTTACAAAGTACTTGACTTCAAGAAAAATTTTATTGTAAAAGCTGAAGTAAAACTGAGTTGAGATGAATTAATTATCGCTGACCACAGTGGCAAAAAAGTAAGTCATTTCTACATTTCCTTAGAAATTGAAGCAGTTAATCCCTATCAGGGGATTAAATCACTGATTGGGTTAAGATTCTTACAACCCAATCATTTTTCCTCCGAACCTTCTTGCAGTGTCTCACTTGAGCTTCAGTGTCTCACTTGGGCACCTCATATCCAAACCATAAGACATCTAATATAAATGGAATCATATGATATGATATGTGGCCTTTTGTGACTGGATTTTTAAAATTTAGTATGTTTTCAGATTCTTCCATGTCATTGCATACATCAGAACATCATTCTCTGCTATGGTATTTATTCCATGCTGTGGATCCATTCATCATTTAATGGGCATTTGGGTTGTTTTCACATTTCCGCTATTATAAATAATGCTACTGTCATGATGAACATTCATGTACAGTTGTGCACTGCATTACTGTGGTGGTTCACATATATGATGGTGGCCCCATGAAATTATAATGGAGATGAAAAATTCCTATTGCCTAGTATCATTGTAGCTGTAGCTCTTGTGATTTCATAGTGTATGTCATTACCCACTTGTTTGTAGTGATGCTGGCATAGGCACACTGTGCTGCCAGTCATATAAAAGTATAGCACATAAAATTGCAGTATGTAATACTAGATAAAAAGCGATAGTACAGTTAGCAGTTTTCATCATTATTTTAAAGTGTACTCCTCCTTCATTAACTCTAAAATAGCAGCAGGCAGGTCCTTCAGGGGTTATTCCAGAAGACATGTGAAGGCATTGTTATGAAAGGAGAAAATAGCTCCCTGTGTGTTGTTGCCACTGGAGACCTTCGAGGGACAATGCGTGGAGCTGGTAGACAGTGATTCCATCCTGAACCCTGTGTGGGCCTTGATGAATGTGTTTGTCTTTAAAAAGTCTAAAAGTTAAAAAAATTGTTTAAGTTAATATTAAATACTAATATGAACATTTTAAAAATAGAGAAAGCTTATGTAGAATAAGGATATAAAAATATTTTTCTACATTTGTACAATTTATGTGTTTTAAGCTAAATGTTTCTACAAGAGTCAAAATTTTTAGAACTTAAGTTGTATTTCATTGTATGGATTTATTTCATTTATCCTTAATTTTTTCTATGCAGACATTTAGTGAAACATTTATGATAAAAAGAAATTGAAAACTACCTTAATTTTCAGTAAAGAGGAATGATTAAATTAGTTTTATCTCCTGTGTACATTCCACTAATAATTATGGAGAATTTCAAGGGAAGGTGACTGTCAGAATACCAAAATAGTATACAAAATTGTGCATGTATGTCTGTTATTCAGTGTATGTAGTTTGGAAGGTGGTGGTGATCAATTTTTAGAATATTTCTGTATTTAAAAAAAATTTTTTTTGTAGTTGTAGATGGACAGAATGCCTTTATTTTGTTTATTTTTAATGTGCTAAGGATTGAACCCAGTGCCTCACACAAGCTAGGCAAGTGCTTTGCCACTGAGCTACAGCCCCAGCCCTATTTCTGTATTTCTTACACTTTTTGCAATAAGCATTTATTTTATAATCAGAGTAAAAGAAACATTTTAAAAAGCAGCCATAGGGGCTGGGGCTGTTGTTCAGTGGCAGAGTGCTTGCCTAGCATGTGAGGCACTGGGTTTGATCCTTAGCACCACATAAAAATAAAATACAGGCATTCTGTCCATCTACAGCTGTGTGTGTATATATATATGTATATATATATATTTTTTAAAGGAACCTATTATTCAGCCATAAAGAAGAACAAAATTATGGCATTTTCTGGTAAATGGATGGAGTTGGAGAATATCATGCTAAGTCAAATAAACCAGTCCCCAAAAACCAAAGTCCAAATGATTTCTCTTAAGTGAATGATGATACATAATGACAGGGGGTAAGGTAAGAATGAAGGAAAGATGGATTGTGTAGAGGAAAATGAGGTGTAGGTAGCGGGTAGGTGGAAGGAAAGATAATAGAATGAGACAAACATCATACCTTATGTGCATGTATGATTACACAAATGATGGACTCTACTTTGTGTACAACCAGAGAAATGCAAGTTGTGTACAATGAATCAAAATAATAATAATAGTAATAAAGCAACCATAGCTGTAGCTTTGTTATGCTGCTAACATAAATTTATACAACCATAAAAAGCAAATTATTCACTATTAGGATTGTTAATGTTTTATGTTGATCTGCAATTAGCATATAATGCAAAATAATTTCATACTACACCTAAGAGAACGTTTAATTCCTCATAATGACCTCAATTTCAGTTCATAATACTAGTATAGAATAAGACTGATTCTTGTGTATTTGACTTATAAAATTAGGATGGAAAAGATAAATATAGGCAGTGTATATTTTAAACTTAGTAATAACTAGGTCCTTCAGGGTTCATTGAAAGAAGTCCAGTTTCATTGTATTTGGATTTTCAGGCAGAAAAATATCTTTTGGTAGGAAATTTGGTACTATAAAATCATTGGATGGTCTGGAGAGCTGAAATTAGAGGACCATTACTGAATTAATACATTTAAGAACATAAGACCACAGCTGTGGCCTAGAGGTCAGGAAGCTGAACCTAGTAAGTAGTCATAGGAACACTGTGTTCAATCAAGGTCATGATTGCTGCTAGATAACCTTCACATCTGGTGACTAGAACTTGACTACTGCAGCTGCTTCTAACTGTGCTTTATGTCATTGCTCACCACTTAAATCAGCAGCACTAAGATAGCTTGCACCTCACTTCTGATTTCCAGTTCTTCATAGAAGGACTAATTACTGTCAGAATTTGCATTCTGAATGCTAACAGTGGAAAAAAATCTGGAAAATGTAGTTTTCATCATTGTTTTGTTTTTAAGCTGTTCTGCCCCTAAGGTACAGGACGACGTGTATAGGGGGATGGTAGGAAAGGATGAATGCTAAGCAGTACTAACATTCAACAGAAACTTTCCGTTTATTAGGTGATGAATAAGACTTTGAATGTACTATTTTTTTTTTGGAGGTAGTAAGATTAGAAATATTTGACTTAAATATGATTTGTTAAAAAATTTTTCCTTTACTGTGAATCATTGATTTTCTTTTATTTTCAGAAAGTATTGTATTTCCAGTTGGAAATAAACTAATGTCTATAGATACTTCTTCTTTAGTATATTTTTCTTCGGATTAAATAGGTGAAATATTGCCAGTGGATGTTACTATAAAATCTTCTTTTTCCCTTAATTTGGTGGATTTTCATGGGATTGAATTAATACAGACTTTAAATGTCTTTGTTTTTTATTCAATTTTGTTACCTCTGTTTATTATTTTGTCAAAATGGAAGAGGTCATAGAAATCTTTAAGAATGTGTGAACTAGTAAAAGTAATACATTTTTTTCCTAGAATGCAAAGATGTATGCTTTTTCGATATTGAACTTTCCAAATTTTTTCCCTCAAATTTTTGACACAAAGTTAGTGTGCATTCCATCAGAAGATATTTATATTTCCTACTTTTCATAAAATATCAAATGGTTAGGTAGTTTCAATATGGTGAACATCTCATTAGAAGTAATACATAATGGCCAAATACTCTTACTTAGACTTTTCACTATTTAGTATCTTTAAAAAAATATATCTTTATTGATTTGTTTATTTTTATGTGGTGCCGAGGATTGAACCAGGTGCCTCACATGTGGGAGGCAGGCGCTCTACCACTGAGCTACATCCCCAGCCCTTTAGTATCTTTTAAAAAAATGTTTTATTGTAGAAGGACCCAGTGCCTTTATTTTATTTACTTATTTTTGTGTGGTGCTGAGAATCGAACCCAGTGCCTTACCCATGGAGGCAAGTGCTCTACCAGTGAGCTACAACCCCATCCCCAACTATTTAGTATTTGAGAGCAAGTTGGAGATGTTAGTTTATATTGGCATCTGTTTGCAACAGAAACTATTAGGATCGTTGTTGTGTGGCCACTTGAAAGTCAACAGATACTTGGAAGATGAGAGTAGGTGGGCAGAAAATCAGTTTTAATTAAGGGCCAGCATCTGAGGAGGAGGAGAGGTTTTTGTCCTCCAGCCTCCATCTTGGGGAACTCAGGTACACAAAAGGGCTTTTATAGGAGGGAAAGGAGGTGCAGGGGGTGATGGACAGAAGGCTACTTGTTGAGTGGAACTTTTTTTTTTTGCGGTGCTGGGGATTAAACCCAGGGCCTTGATGCTTGCTAGGCAAGCACTCTACCCACTGTGCTATATCCCCAGCCCCTGAGTGGAACTTTTATTGAGAGGTAGTTGTCTCCTTTTCTCTGTCTCTGGCTGGAACGTTGCAGTGGACCTTGACTTTCTAGGGCTAGTTCCTGTGGTTCTTGAGATGACATATTACTTTGCTGCAAGTTAAATCTCCCAGCAGTTTGCATGTTTTGTGTGAGTTGAGGCACAGAACTACAGAATAAGGAGGGGTATTACATATTCTGATGTGATTTAGATCATCAGATTTTATGAGTTTTATAAATATAAAGAAAGATTATTTAGCAGTTAACACCTTAATCATCTGGTGATTCTCTGTAAAATTAAGAGTACTAGGTAAAGGGAGGGGAAGTAACTTTTGAAAAGACAGCTTGCAAAGGAGTGACCACTATTATAGTATGACCTAAAAACTTAATTCTGGTTTAGAGATGCCTGTTGACTACTTCGAAGGAGCAAGAGATTAGGTTTTAGTATGAAGATTTCAGGCACTGAAATTGAAGAGTTTGTCCCACCCTGCCTAGTCCCTTTCCAAACATGACTTTTAAAGAGTTTGTTATATTCTGTTGTTATTGTACTTTGGTTCTTTGGACACTATTATTTAGTATTCTGTGTCAGCAAAGTAAGGTAATCTTTAAACTTTTTTGTTCATGTACCCGGTAGCATTTTTTCCTTAAAAACAAACAAAAAACCTTCCCAAACTATGTACTTCTGCTGGGTGTCAGTATAGCAAGCCTATAATCCTAGTTATTCAGGGAAGCTGAGGCAGGAATGGATTTAGGTTATTTTTCAATTCTAATAAACATTCCAGTACCTGCACCCAGGAACTTTCACTTCCAGATTCTCATTTTAAGATTGATTGATAAAGCAAGGAGTGTTTTCTTGAGTTTGCAATTTAAGGCACCACCTCTTTCAGTATTTCTTGCTTTGCTCTTGTGAGACTCTTCCTTTCCCATTTGTCTCTTTAGTATATAGTATACTGGGCATTTCTTGAGTCAATGAACATATGAAGCTTTGAGGCGAGTAAGGGGCATAACTTATTTTTATAATTGGAAAAGAGTTATTGTGAAAGGAAAGGTGGAAAAAGAGAAGGAATGATGCTTGGACCTATCAGTTTTAGAAAAGCACCAGAAAACTGAGAATTTATGTAGGTATAGAGTAAGAGATATAGACCCAGTTTTCTTTTTTTTAAACTTCTCAGTTTGGAAACTGGATGACTATAACATAGAGTCAGCATGTTCCTTTTTCTCATCAGAGAAGAATATTTCCAAGTTATGTTACGTGACCATGACTCTGAATTTTATTTTTTTAATTGTAGAAGGAAACAGTACCTTTATTTATTTATTTATTTTTATGTGGTGCTGAGGATGGAACCCAGTTCCTCACACGTGCTAGGCAAGCACTTTATCACTGAGCTACAACCACAGCCCCATGGCCATACCTTTTTTTTTTTTTTTTTTTAAATTTATTTTTATTGTAAACAAATGGGATACATGTTGTTTCTGTTTGTACATGGAGTAAAGGCATACCATTTGTGTAATCATACATTTACATAGGGTAATGATGTTTGATACATTCTGTTATTTTTTCCTCCCTCCCACCCCTTTTTTCCCTCTATAGAGTCCCTCCTTCCTCCTTTTGTGCTCCCCTCCCACCCCCCATTATGTGTCATCATCCGCTTATCAGTGAGATCATTCGCCTTTTGGATTTTTGAGATTGGCTTATCTCACTTAGCATGATATTCTCCAATTTCATCCATTTTCCCGCAAATGCCATAATTTTATCATTCTTTATAGCTCAGTGATATTTCATTGTATATATATACCACAGTTTCTTTATCCATTCATCAATTGAAGGACATCTAGGTTGGTTCCATAGTCTGGCTATTGTGAATTGAGCAGCTATGAACATTGATGTGGCTGTATCTCTGTAGTATGCTGATTTTAAGTCCTTTGGGTATAGGCCGAGGAGTGGGATAGCTGGGTCAAATGGTGGTTCCTGAGCTACCATTTTTTTTTTTTTTTTTTTTTTTTTGCAGTGCTGGGGATCAAACCCAGGGCCTTGTGCTTGCAAGGCAAGCACTCTACCAACTATCTCCCCAGCCCCCTAAAATGGTGGTTCCAATCCAGGTTTTCTAAGGAATCTCGACACTGCTTTCCAGAGTGGCTGCACTAATTTGCAACCCACCAGCAATGTATGAGTGTACCTTTCTCCCCACATTCTCACCAACACCTATTGTTGCTTGTATTCTTGATAATCGCCGTTCTAATTGGGGTGAGATGGAATCTTAGTGTAGTTTTGATTTGCATTTCTCTTATTACTAAAGATGGTGAACATTTTCTCATATGTTTGTTGATTGCTTGTACATCTTCTTCTGTGAAGTGTCTGTTCATATCCTTAGCCCATTTGTTGATTGGGTTACTTGTATTCTTGGTGTAGAGTTTTTGAGTTCTTTATATATTCTGGAAATTAGTGCTCTATCTGAAGTATGAGTGGCAAAGATATTCTCCCACTCTGTAGGCTCTCTCTTCGAATTGCTGATAGTTTCCTTTGCTGAGAGAAAGCTATTTAGTTTGAATCTATCCCAGTTGTTGATTCTTGCTTTTATTTCTTGTGCTATGGGAGTCCTGTTAATGAAGTCTGGTCCTAAGCCAACATGTTGAAGATCTGGACCTACTTTTTCTTCTATAAGATGCAGGGTCTCTGGTCTGATTTCAAGGTCTTTGATCCACTGTGAGTTGATTTTTGTGCAGGGTGAGAGATATGGGTTTAGTTTCATTCTGTTGCATATGGATTTCCAGTTTTCCCAGCACCATTTGTTGAACAGGCTATCTTTTCTCCGTTGCATACTTTTGGCACCTTTGTCTAGTATTAGAAAATTGTATTTATTTGGGTTTGTGTCCGTGTCCTCTATTCTGTACCATCGATCTACCTGTCTATTTTGGTGCCAATACCATGCCGTTTTTGTTACTATTGCTTTGTAGTATAGTTGAAGATCTGGTATTGCGATACCCCCTGTTTCATTCTTCCTGCTAAGGATTGCTTTAGCTATTCTGGGTTTCTTATTCTTCCAGATGAATTTCATAATTGCTTGCTCTATTTCTGTAAGGCACGTCATTGGGATTTTAATTGGAATTCCATTGAATCTGTATAGCACTTTAGGTAGTATGGCCATTTTGACAATATTAATTCTTCCTATCCAAGAACATGGGAGATCTTTCCTTCTTCTAAGGTCTTCCTCAATTTCTTTCTTCAATGTTTTGTAGTTTTCATTGTAGAGATCTTTTACCTCTTTGGTTAGATTGATTCCCAAGTATTTTATTTTTTTTGAGGCTATTGCAAATGGAGTTGTTTTCCTCATTTCCCTTTCAGCTGTTTCGTTGCTTGTGTATAAAAATGCTTTAGATTTATGCGTGTTGATTTTATAGCCTGCTATTTTGCTGAATTCATTGATGAGGTCTAGAAGTTTTCTGGAGGAGGTTTTTGGATCCTCTAAATATAGAATCATGTCATCCGCAAACAGTGACAGCTTAAGTTCCTCTTTTCCTATTCGTATCCCTTTAATTTCCTTAGTCTGCCTAATTGCTCTGGCTAGAGTTTCGAGGACAATGTTGAATAGAAGTGGTGAAAGGACATCCCTGTCTTGTTCCCGTTTTTAAAGGGAATGGTTTCAGTTTTTCTCTATTAAGAATGATGTTGGCCATGGCCATAACTTTTTAAAAATAAGAATTTTTTTTTTTTTCAGAGATAGAGTTTTCAAAATAAATGTAAGATCTAGACTATCATTTACATATAAGTAATCGTGTAAATTTCATTTTACTCTTCAAACACAAAGAACCCTTCAAAGGTACTAACATTGTAACAAACAGGACCCAGCCATGAATCTTCCTAATGAATTCCTTTGGTAAGTTATGGGGTTACTTGGTGCTTGGTGACAGACAAGGTTGTATATATGTAGAAGTGGGGGTGGGGGTTAAAGTTGTTAGGGAACCAGTGTGTTGTGTTCTCTTGAAACAAACTGTAGATTATTAAGCTACTTTAAATGTAGATCTTCAGGGTCTGGCATGGTGATGCACGCCTGTAATCTCAGCAACTTGGGAGGCTGAGATAGGAGGCTGAGGCAAGAGGAGTGCACGTTTGAGGCCAGCCTGGGCAATTTAGTCTCAAAATTAAAAAGAACTGCTGGTAGAGTTCAGTGATAGAGTGCCTCCTGGGTTGAATTCTCAATACAGGGAAAACAATAAATAAAACGAAGATCTTCTTACTAATAAAATAGTGTTAATTAGAGTGTTGAATGATTGAACATATAGAAATATTTTGATAATA
The DNA here is from genome assembly GCF_902686455.1 of Sciurus vulgaris. NCBI lineage: Eukaryota > Metazoa > Chordata > Mammalia > Rodentia > Sciuridae > Sciurus > Sciurus vulgaris. The sequence continues at coordinate 29,940,140 of NC_136466.1, forward strand.
TAACTTGAATACTTATGAGGTTTTAATGATCTTAAAATGAATTATCGTCTGACTAATTTGTGCCTGGGCTGAATATTTGTGCCTTCTCCAAGTTTGTCCCTTGAAATTCTAATCCCAACTCTTTGTATTAGGTGGTGGTACCTTCAGGGATGATTATGTCATGAGGGATCCCTCTTGAGTGTAAGATTAGTGCCCTTATGAAATAGGATCTGGAGATCTAGACTGACCTTTCCACCATGTGAGGATAATGACACAGTTGAGAAAGTGCCTTTGTGAGAAAGTGGACTCCTCACCAGACTTGATCTTGTGGTGTCTTAATCCTGGGTTTCCAGTCTCCACAATTGTGAGGAATAAATTTCTGTTGTTTATTTGCTAACAGAGTTAAGCTGTTTTGCTATATCAGCTTGAATAGACTAAGAGAAATAAGAAGTTATCTTTCTTCTCTATTTTTCTATTATAAAGTATTGCTCCTTCCCTCTTCTAATGAGCAGTTTGTCAACAGTTACTTTACTTTTAGGCTCTAGTATTCAGGGCTTGACTGAAACACAGATTGTCTCTTTTAAAAAGAAAATGATGCCGTTTACCATGTTACTTACATCCTTATGAAGGCAACTGGGATTTACACTTGGGATCTTGTCCTGATAAACCTGTTGTAATAATGTAACCTATAGAACATTATAGATCAGCCTTGCCTACCCATGTGCTGACAGCTTCCTTCCTTCTCCTTTTTTTTTTTTTTAATTCCCTTTTTGGTGTTGGGGATTGAACCCAGGGCCTTGTACATGCAATCCTCCCTTTTGGTATTTTGAGTGTCTAGGATTATAGGTGCCCTGTGACACTTTATTTTATAATAAAATGTTGAGTATTTCATGTACTGATCCAAAAAACACTGGCAGAATATCAGTTGTTTGTCCTTGTGATAGTGTGTCTAAGAGCTGTGGCTGTCTGTCATTGTTCAGCATTTCAAGAGTATTCACTTCATATTGCCAACCCAGGAATAGGTCAAAAATTGAAGTGTGATTTGTACTGAACATATGATTGCCTTTGTACCATAATATTGAAACATCTTTGGTTTAATGATTTTGTAAGTATATCCACAACAACCCTGTTTTCAAATAAGATCACACTTAGGGGTACTAGGGATTAGATTTTCAGCATATCTTTTTTTGGGGAGGCATGAACAAATTCAGCCATACCAGAAGCTTTACAGTTAATTGCCTCCCTATTATAGCCTTCCATATAAGCAAATGTGCTTTGGAAGAGATAAATGTTTTATAAGTTTAATTCCCACCCCCAAACCCCACTCATACTAGAAATTGAACCCAGGGTTTTGTGTGTGCTAGGCAAGCACACTTGCCCCTAAGCCATATCCCCAGCCCTTATAAATTTAATTCTTTTTAAAAAAGATTTTGCATAAAAATAAAGGTTTTATTGTGAGGAGAAAAGATCAACCTTTCCTTCTTTAATAAAATCAAATTTAAAAGTCTAGAATATTTACAAAAGAAGGGAAAAAAGAAGGTAAGGTGTTTGTGTAGCATATTAAAACTTATGTTTTAAGGAAGATAGATTTTTTTTTCCTCCTAGGAGTAAAATAAAGGTATGGAGATTTTAAGTAGTAGTTATTTAAATATGTCAGTGAATTACTAATGTATGCAGTTTTTTGTCCTTTTAGAAAGGGTAATGGGGCTGGGCAGTGACTGGTGCTTATAATCCTAGGTACTCACAGGACTGAGGCAGGAGGATCAGAAGTTCAAGATCAGCCTGGGCAATTTAGCAAGACCTGTCTCAAAATGAGAAAGGGCTGAAGATATAGCTCAGTGGTGGAACACTTGTCTGCCATGCGTAAGACCTTGTGTTCAATTCCCAGTGCCACAAGGAAAAAAAAGTCATAGGATAAGGTTCACTTGAATGACTTGAGGGTAAATAACCTTATATTTTTTGTTGTTGTTTTGTTTTCATTGTTCATTTTGGTCTCAACTCCTGAAAAAATGGCTTCTTTCTAGATCATTTTAAAAAATATACATATAAATTTTTTTTTCATTTATTTATATGCAGTGCTGAGAATTGAATCCAGTGCCTCACACATATGAGGCAAGTTCTCTACCACTGAACAGCAACCCCAGCCCCTTTCTAGATCATTTTGACCTCAAGATATAATACATGGAATATTAGGAAACGTTTAAAAAAACTTTTTTTCCTTTCACTATTTTTAAAATTTTTATTTTATAATTATTTTTATTTGTTTCCTTTCACTATTCATGTGTATGAGAAGTCAAATATGTGTTAGTGTGCAGTCTTTCTAAAATTTTAAAGTAAGCCTTTTTTTGTCATTTTACCCTTGGACAGATACAAGTATTTTCTCTGCATAGATTGACACATTGGTGTCTAGATTTCTTTAGGTTTTTGCATACAGAGTAAAATATAAACTAGGAGATTTTTTTCTACTTCAATCATATTTAAATTTTCTTTAAAAAGCTGAGTAATATAGGATAGGAAAATATAACATTTAGCGATTTTTTTGAGTAATTCCTCTGAGTTCTTTGTTAAATCTCATGTCTTATTAAATTATGCTTCTTATTAGGGTAGGTTAGGGTAATGTGCTTGTTTAATTCAGCTGCTGTCTAGTCATATTTAAAATATTCTATGAATTTAGGTGTCATAGAATCGTAGAATTAATTTGGACTGCAGATAGTATGTGGTGTTACATTCTCCCATATGTAGGAATCCTGATCTTGAAAAACTCACATGACCATTAATTCTCTGTTTTTGTAGGCATTCCAATATCTTTTGGGGGAGCATTTAAGACTTTTAGATGGTTCTTCCATGTTTTTTAAACCCCAAATTGCCTTGTTTGATATTGTGAACTTTGATATTGTGTTAGATTATACCCTCATTGGCAACCCCTACGTCTGCTTCCTTTTCACATGCTATGCTAAGTCCCACAGATACTTGACAACTCTTCCATCTTTCCCTTGAACTTTTTTGCTAGGCTCAATCTAGTTTCCTTAACTCTTGCTTATGTGACATAATTTTTAGGCCCTTCATTATCTGCTTTGTCTTCTCTGGAGACATTCAAATGTATTAATGTCTTTTAAACTGTGATACTCAGGACTGGGGATGTAGTTCAGTAATAGTGTGTTTGCCTTGCATGCACAAGGCCCTGGGCTTGATCCTCAGCACTGCAAAAGCTAAAAACAACCACTAGAACTGGATGTCATATTTCATAGCACTTCTGAATCTGAAATTCTGGGACCATGTTTACCCCCACAATTTGGAGATGCAGCTAGAATTGATAACCTCTGTAATATGAGTGCCCTGATATAATATATTATAAGTTACATTGAGAAGAGTGCCTTATGTAGATTTTGAGGATTGGAGACGGCTTCCTGAAGGAAGTGATAGTCAAATTGAGTTCTGAAGAGTAGGCCAGGCAGAGATTTGAATTATCAATTGAATAGTCAAGGAATAATCTTTAGTCAATGATGTCCTATAAACAAAAGAAAGAGCTTTATGTTTTTGAGGAATAGAAAGAAATTGAGACTGGTCGAATGGCACAATTATAGGACCTCTAGTAGAAAAGGCAATAAATGAGGTTGAAAAGTGAAGACCAAGTGTAAAGTACTTTGGAAGTAATATGAAGGAACTAAACTTGCCTGAAGATAACAGTAGATTATTGTAAGAGGTTTTAGATCAAGAGTAATATGAAGAAACTTTTACTTTAGAAGTATTCTAGCCAAAATGGGAACAGAAGGGGCCAATATTGGTGACCAGCAGTTATGGTATTTTTAGAGCTGATAGTAGTGCCTAGACTTCCACTAGTGACTGTAGGATTGGAAGGAAACATTGGAAAAACAGTTGAGAGAACTTAGTTATTGTTTGGCAGTGGGGGATAAGATGGAAAGGTGGGAGTCAGGGATAACACCCTTATTTCTGGTTTTGGAAAACAGGTAGATGAGAGAGAATTTAATGAAAACAAATTGAATGGGGTTGGGATGGGAGAGTGATGGGGAAGAAGTAGAGTTGAGGCAAAAGTCGCACATCTTGGTGGAAAGACTGTACAGTGACTAGTTATATAACTTTTGGACAAATTGCTTCATCTTTCTGATTCTTTAAAATTAGAAGATTGGAATAGATTTCTTACAGATCTGTATTTGTCCCTGACAGATGTATATTTCTTTGGGAAGAAAAAAGGAATTAGTGTTTGTCTTTAAAAGAGCAAGAAAATGGGACATGTATTTAAATACATATTTTTCATTCAACATCAGTAGGATCAAATCCTGCTAATGTAAGCCACTGTTCATTGCAGAGAAGTGGAAACTAAACAAAAATGTTTCTGTAAGACTTAGGACTTTTATCTTCCTGTGGTTTGATCAACTTAAAATCTAAGGCTTTTGAATTGAAGTGTAGTAAGTACCCTTAAAGATGTGTTTTTTTTTTTTTTATTTTGTATTTTTAAAAAAAATTTAGTTGTAGATGGACAATACCCTTTATTTTATTTATTTATTTATTTATTTAATTAATTTATTTTTCTGTGGTGCTTAGGATCAAACCTAGTGCCTCACACATGCTAGGCAAGCGCTCTACCACTGAGCCTCAACCCCATCCCTTATTTTAATCATAAGAGAAATCTCAGGATTGGAAGGAATCATAAAGTTGGTCTAAATTGACTACCAATGGGACTTTCAAATCACTGTCCTAATATCTCCATGACCTCTGATGACAGGTATCCTAAGGGAGGACATTCTACTTTTAGGCAGCCATGATGTAGAAAGATGTTCTAATACGTTAACACACAGCTCCCACTCATTCATTTGAATTCTGCCATATGGAATGATGTAGAACGAGCAAAATTTTTCTAAATGACTACCCTTAAAGTATTCAAAAGTAGCACTACTATTAACTCATTTCTTCAAAGGTGCAGTCTTTTTTTCATAGCAATATGATGGAACCAAGACTGATTACTTAGAGAATGGGAATCTCTGCATGGAGGTGGAGCTGCACACTTTTGATATTGTCTAAAATAAAATTTAATGGTTAAATTCAGCTAAGGATATAACCTAGTTTGTTCTTTTTTTTTTTTTTTCTGTATAAATAACAGGCAAAGTGGTGGCATTTAATATGGTGCAGAAAGCACCAATGCATGCCAGAATTTGATAGTTAAATTGGATCTGGTTTCATGACTTTTTCACTAATTCTGAGCAAAATTTGAAGTACATGTTAGCAATGATACCCAGATGAATGCTCATTGAATGGTTATATTAAAATGTCTTTTTAGTTGGTAGTGAAATAACTTAGTTTTAAAACTTTTATTCTGACCAAGTATAACGAAGGAATGAGGAACCGTAAGAACTACAATTATATTAATAATTGAAATCTACCAAATTTCCTTTTTGCTTGTGCCCAATTAGAGTTCTGTTTTTGTATATTATTTGTGATCCCACAGTGCTTAGCAATAAGATATACTTTGGAAATCGATAAATTTTGACATATGTATATTATGTATACCTGTGATCACCACACTCAAGATATTGAAAATTGGGGTTGGTGGCGGAGAATTTGCATAGCTTTAATGAGGCCCTGAATTTGATTCCCAGCACTGTGAGGAACGAAATCAAACCAACAATGACAAGAAGATACTGAAAATGTCTTATCCTACTGGGGCTTGAATGCAGGGCCTTGCTTTTTGCTAGGCAAGTACTTTACCATTGTCTTTCATCCTGAGCCCTTTTTATTTTGAGACAGAGTCTCCCTAAGTTGCCCCAGACTGGCCTTGAATTTGTGGTCCTTCTACTCCTGCCTGGAAAGTAGCTGGGATTAGAGGCATTCATTATCATGGGTAGCCTTTTTAGCCCTTTGTAATCCCTCTTCTCGCTCACCCACTTCTATTCCCAGGCAGTTAATCAATTGATCAGCTTTCTAGTGCCCTAAATTATTCATTTTCTAGAATAATTTAGATATATGGATATATAGTATCCATTTTCTTTTTTCCTTTCTCTTCGTTCTTTCTACTGGGGATAGAACTTGGAACCTTCTATGTGCTAGGCAAGATCTCTGTCACTGAGCACTTCTGTTGTCATTGGGTACTTGCCCAGCCCTTTTTGAGTACTTTTTGACTGAACATAATTATTTTGAGATTCATCCTTGTTGATGAATGTATATTAATTCTTTTTTTAATCCAAGTGGTAATCCATTGGACGGCTGTACTACACGTTTATTCTTTTGTCTGTTGATGGGCAGTTGGAGTTTCCAGTTTTGGGTTATGTTAAATGAAAAACTTCAGACAATTTAAATTTAGCTGAGTTTATTTTAATAAAGCATAATTTTCATGAATCAGGGAGCATTCAGAACCATAAAAGGTTCAGAGAGTTCTGTCTGCAACTGGGTTGAATTTATAGATAGAAAAGAAAAGTTAAGGTATGGAAATAGTTTGATTGGTTATAGCTCCTTTACCTTTTTTGGGCATGATCTGACCATTTGGTAGCCTGTGATTAGCTGAAGCTTGGTAGTGGTGTTTTGTTTGTTTGTTTGTTTTTGGTACTGGGAATTGAACTCAGGGCACTTGTTCACTGAGCCTCATCCCCAGCTCTATTTAGTATTTTATTTAAAGGCAGGGTAGTTTTTGATTGGGTGAGATTTCACCATCTGTTGAACTCCTAAGTCAGTTAGATTTCACTTTTATTTACATACTGAGTTACTGAGTGGCACTTCATTATATAGGAACTGAAAGTATGGAGACAGCCTTAAACCAGTGACCTTATTTAATTTAACATGTATTTCAAATAAGTTGCTATAAACATTTTCTTGTGGATGTACACTTTCATTTTTCTTAGGTAAATACCTTGAGGTTATATGGCAGGTATGTGGTTTTGTGTTTTTGTTTTAGCTGTATTACCTTTATTTTATTTATTTTTATTGTGCTATTTTATGGTGGTGAGGATCAAATCCAGTGCCTCACACATGCCAGGCACAACCCCAGCCCAGTTTTTTAAAGAAACTACCAAATTGTTCTTTTTATTTTTATTTTTTATTCTTTAATAATTAAAAAAAAAAACATTTTTAGCTATAGATGATCACATTATCTTTATTTTTTCATGTGGTGCCGAGAATTGAACCCACTGCCTCACTTGAGGCATGCTAGGCAAGTGCTCTACCACTGAGCCACAACCTCAGCCCAAATTGTTCTTTTTAAATGGTTGTACACCTCACATTTGCCCCAGCAGCGATTGTAAGACCTAGTTGCTCCTGTCTTTGCTTACATTTGATGTTGTCAGCTGTTTCATTTTAGACATTCTAATGGATATTTAGTATTTCAATGTGAGCATATTTTCATGTGCTTATTTGTTATATGTATGTATCTTTAGTGAAAATATATATAGGTTTGTGTATGTATATATCTAATGTTCAGATCATTTGTCCTTTTTTTCCACATTTTAAAAAATTGGTGCATTATAGTTGTACATTCGTTTATTGCTTTTTAAATTAAATTTTCTTATTATTAAGTTTGGGGTTCTTTTTGTATTCTAATACAACTTCTTTGTCAGATGGTGTGATTTGCAGATATTTTCTTTGAGTGTATGACTCATCTTTCATTCTGTTAACAGTGTCTTGCAAATAGCAGAAAAGAGTAATTTTGATGAAGTCTAATTGATTACTTTTGTCTTTTATGGATCATGCTTTTGTGCTGTGTCTGAGAAATCTTTGCCTGAGCCAAGGTCCTCAAAGCTCCTGCCTTGGAAAAATGATAGTCCCCATTTTCCTCATGAAATTTTATGGTTTTGGGTTTTATTTTTAGATATATGATCCATTTTTAAAAAGATTTCTTTTTAGATGTTGATAGACCTTTATCTTATTCATTTATTTATATGTGGTGCTAAGAATCAAACCCAGTGCCTCACACATGCTAGGCAAGTGCAATACCACTGAGCTACATCCCCAGTCCTACTCCATATTTTTATGACCCTGTAAATGTAATTAAAAACAAAATTTTAGTTTCTGATCTTTGAACAAATTTTCTGTAGAAATAGCATTGAGTTTTGAGTATTGATCTTGTATCCTACAACCTTTCTAAAACTTACTAATTCTAGTAATTTTTCTGTTTTTTTTATTTCATAATCAGATCAAGCATAGCCTTTTAGGTCACTGTCATATTAGATAGAAGAAATGTTTAATTTCAGAAAATTAATATCAATACTTTGGAAGGAGCTGGACATGGTGGTGCATGTCTGTAATCCTCAGGAGTCTGAGTTTGAGGCTGACTCTGGAGATGTAGGATGTAGGTCTGGGAATGTCACACAGTGATAAAAGTGCTCCTGGGTTCAATCCCTAGTACCAAAAACAAAATAAAACAAACCCTGGAAGGAGTGATGTGCAGCAGCCCAATGTTTTGTCCTCATTTTTATTTTAATGAAATAACCAATATTCTTCCTAACATGGAGCCCTGAAATTTAAGCTACCATTATTAAAATAGTTGAATTAGTAGGCAGTTCGAGCAAAGTATTTGATTCTGAGTAAGGAATTGCTCTTTTTATTGTTGGAATTCCAAGAATCTGTTCAACTTATTTTGGAGGAGAATCACTTGGCTTGGTGATGGTTCTGGTGAAGGAGAAAGAATATTTGGTATGGACTTTTTTATGTTTGTGACTTGAGCAATAATTACATGGATCACGATGTGATTCACCGAGCTGAGGAAGATTTGAATGTGTTAAGGATTATCAATTTAACTTGCATATGTTAGATTTTAGGCCTGTCGTTTGGTTATATGTGTGTTAAGTGTTATATGTTTGTTTGGATGCTTGTAAATGAAGAAATAAATCTTAGGTTAAATAAGGCCCAGAGTCATAGCTAGTCAGTTGCAAAGTTAGATTGCAAACCTAAGGTCTTCTTATTCCAAAACCCACATTGTTATCCCTTATGCTATATTATATCCCCAAGGCAGGAAAATAATGCTTGGCTTTTACAATGATAAAATGTTCACTGTGAGCTATTATAAATATATAGCAAAGTTTGCAAGCTCAGATGCTATAGGGTTCAGACGGGTAACTGTGAACCAGGTTGTAACATAAAAGTGGAGATATTTGTGGAGGACTGCAAAAATCCATCTAAAGAGTTAGATGCTAATCAGCTCAAACTATGTGGGAATGTGGACCTCCTATTGCCAGATCTACTTATTTTTCAAGAGAGGTCATAAATCTGGAAACACTTAAGATTTGTAAATGTAGGCAGTTATCCTTTATCACACTGTGTAGACCAAGCTTGGGTGGTTCCACTAAAGAAGTGTGCTGGATTCTGCCCACTGAGCAACCTTTGGTAAAAGTATGTGGTATACTCTGGAAGCAACAATAAATTTATATAATGGGAAAAGGGTGGTAACTCTGTATAATGAGCACATTACAGACATTAAAATGTAGGTTGTTTAGTTTAAACATGGTGCTTAGTCTAGGTTTGAGTTCAGTTTTCATATGTATCAGTTAATTACATATGGGCTAGGGAGGAATTGCTCCTTGCAGTTCTTGCCTCCTAATTGCATGCTTACATTTGCAGGTAGAGCCAGTTTTGAGTGTGGATTTTTGAATGAAACCTGGAACCCAAATGAGAAGAAATCTTCAAGGAACAACTTCTACTGATAATGAGTCTGCAGAATCATCTGTGTGCATATATATGGAGTGTTCTCAACTTAGAGATAGCTGAATGAGTGACTCATTTACACGGAGTGGTAAGTTTCAATATTTCCCCAATAATTAAATAACCTTAATCTTTTCATATGAAGACTACTTTCCCTATGTTTTTAGCATTTACTGATGACTAGTGAGTTAATTTGTGTATTATAGTGAAGGATGATATAACATAGTCTGAGAGAGTTTGTTATCTCTTAACAGCGTGTGTGATTTCAGAGTTTGACTTTCTTCTTTTGGTTAGGCACATACTTTCCTTTGCCTGTGTGTTTTTCTGTTGTTTCTTCTGCAGTCCAAGACCTGAAATATTGTCCTTGAAATATTCAACCAACACTGAGGTAATGGTTATATTTACCAGTACCCATTCTCCTTTTAGTTGTGATAGCTTTTAGTCCCTTTGGAAATGGTTATTTTAGGAATGGGCCTGAGTACCATTTTTGTCTAATGGGAGATAAAAGGGAAATCTGTAAGAGGATTCTGGAGAAAATTTTCTTGCTTTTGAGAAAAAGAAGAAAAAAGGAGATGGTTTCTTTTCTCCCTAGAACTTGTTTTATCTGAGTGTGACTTCAGGAGCTGCTGCAGCCATCTTGTTAGTAGCCTGAGGGTGAAGCCTTCCGTGAAGAGGGACAGAACCAAGGGAACTGCAGAGGAGTAGAGTAAAACTAGGGCCCTGTTTTCCGTGTCTGGAGCCACTTTACCTGGATCTGTTTAAGCAGTTCTGCCTTGACATTTTCTGTTATTTGCTGCAGAAATCATACAAATTCATTTGATTTCTCCTTTTTTGATTACACAGTACCTTTTAGTGTCTCACACATTTTTATTTGATTATGTTCTATGCAGTTTAGTAATTTTGGTTTGGTGTACATTGCTTTTGTAGCACATTGTAAACATTGTGAAGTCCAGAACTATGTTTATATCCCTGTTGTGTCTAACATGGGTAATCTCATCTTTTTGCTGCCATCAATACATATTTACTGAATTGAATTATTTGAACAATAGAGTGTGTGGAAAACCAATCTACATGATTGAGTAAATCCTTAGGTTTTCTTTTAATTTATATCCTTTTCTTTAACCACACTGCTTCTCTCTAGGATTATGAGTTAAGTTTGACTTTTTATTTACAATGACCAGTGTGTAACACATGTTCAGGTAGTTATACTCTAAAATGTTGCTTGGATTTTACCTTTTGTTTTTGTCTAACTTTACCATCAGAATCAGCTTCTTTTCTGTATGATAAAGTATTGGCTTTCAGTTTAATAAACTGAATTTTACTTTCTTCTCTGATATAAAAACATAATAGTTTACCTTCTGTTTTTCTGTGTTAATTATAGAAATGAGGGACATAGATGGTAAGAAATGTAATTCAGAAATAATTTTTATTTGACTTTACAATGTGTGTTTGTTCACATAAAGATTTCCTAAAGAAAACATCCTGTTCTTAGAACATGTGTTTTGAGAAGGGTAGAAGTGAGAGATTTGACAGTGAGTCTAGTGAGACAGACCTTGAGCTTGGAAGATGGATTACCTGGTTGCTTGTATTTTAAAGCTTTATGAAACAGATCACCTTTCCTTCTAACTCAAAATAGTCTCGTATTCTTCTAATCTTTTTTTTTTTTTTTAAATCCTGCTGTTATATTGAGAAAGTGTGAGATAAGAACAACTTATTCAATTTGAAAATCTCTTTTGTTTTCAGTTACATTAAGAAAAATCATAAACCTGTTCTTAAAATTTTTGCACAGATAATTTAATAGTACATTTTAAATCTTCTAAAGTAATATACATTTAGGAAGAATTTTACTTTTATTCTTTTTCTACTTTTTTGGTACTGGTCATTGAACCCGTGACCTTGCACATGGGCCATGTGCACTCTGCCACTGAGCTATATTCCTAACTACTTTTTTTTTCTTCATGGGTTGTGATGAAAAATAGGAGAATAACCTTTTAAGAAAATAGGGAGAGGCTTGTAGTTCAGTGGTGGAGCATGTGTGAGGCACTAGTTTGATCCTCAACACCACATGAAAATAAATAATAGGAGGACCATGACTTCAAAGCCAACCTCAGCAAGAGTGAGGCACTAAGCAACTCAGTGAGACTCTGTCTCTAAATAAAATACAAAATAGGGCTGGGGATGTGGCTCTGTGGTTGAGTGTCCCTGAGTTCAATCTCCAGTATCCCCAAACAAACAAATAAATAAAGGTATATGAAAAGGGAAATCCAGATACCATGGTGCAAGCCTGTTTGAAAGGCAGAGACAAGAGAAGCGTGAGTTCAAAAACTGGCCTCAGCAACTTAGGCTGAGCAACTTAGTGAGACCCCATCTGAAAATAAAACAAAAAGGGCTGGGATTGTTGCTTAGTGATTAGGTGCCCTGGATTTAATCCCTGGTGCAAAAAAAAAAAGGAAAAGAAAAAGAAAAAGAAGAAGAAGAAGATGGGGTAAGTTGTATGATGTGTTTTATATATTGATTTAAACACAGTAATACCATTATTTTGTCATATAAGAAATTAAAGCCAAGTGTGGTGGCACATACCTGTAATCCCATCAATACAGGAGGCCAAGGCAGGAAGATCATTTCAAACCCAGACTTTTCAACTTAGCGAGATCTTGTTTCTGAATGAATGACTCAATGAACGAGTGAATAATGAATTGGGGATGTAGGCCAGTGGTAGAGCATCACTGGGTTCAGTCCCCTGTATCACCAAAAAAGAAAAAAAAATTAAAAAGAAATTTAAATCACTAAGATTAACTTTAATATGCTTTATTTCATTTATATTTTGAAAAATTTGTATGAATGGAGCATATGTCTTACCTGAAGCAATCGTGGAAGACATATGACCTAAGCCATATCAATCAGATAAATCTTAGGACATTTGCTAGGAATACTGGTATAAAGGTACTCCTACCCTGAAATTCAACCTGAAAACAAAGGACTCTTGGCAGCTATCATGTGACTGTGAAAGAAGCCAAACTGAAGTAGTAGAACAGAGAGGGGGAGAAAACCCAAAACACTTTGGTCACCTCAGTTGAGGTGCTAGATCAGGCCTTTCTTAAGGTGGTACTCTTCTAGACTCTTGGTTATGTGAGCCAGTGAATTTCTTGTTTAATCCAGGAGGTTTTGGATTTTCTCTTATGTTTATGTAAAAATATTCTTATCACTCATTTTCTATTTAATGATAACTCAAGGAATTTATGAAGAATTGTGAATTTGGCATAGCCTCTGGAATGGGTATGTATGGTGGCAGATAATACAATCCATTGTTTTATTCAAATACTCAAGTGTTAAGTACAGCTGCTCTTGTGGTAATATATTTGCAATGTTTTCAATGTCCTTGCAAATGGAGATTGTTGTTAAATGAAAATACTGGTATGAATAATCCTACTAACAAATATGTTCTAACCAATTGAGGTTAGAGTTCTGGAAGAAGTGTGTCTATCTCCAGTGATTGTGGTCTCCTTGGCAGGGAAACTTACTGAATCCTTGGCATTGCTGGAACTGTCATACAATTATGGGGAACTTGACTGATTGATTTTAAAAATGTATGTATAAGTCATTGTTAATCTTGTTTTTTTTTCGCCTCTAAGGTTTTATAAAGGTATTGGACACCACTCCCTTGTTCAGAATAGTGGGACCAGATGTTTTGGAATTTCAAAATTTTTTATATTTTAGAAAGGTTAATTTTATACACACACACAAACACAGTGTATTTAATGTAACAGCTCTTTTTATGAAAGGGACAATGACTTTATTATTAATAACATGTATTATAATGCATTAGTTGTTCTACCAAGTGCTGTGCTCTCTGTACTTTTCAACATTATATTAGCTTACTTGCTTAGTAAATTGTATTTATTTGTACATTTGAGAAAATTTAGAGTGGTTAGATGACTTTTCAAGGTGTTTGCGGCTGGGTAGTAGTGGAGTTGATTCAGACCCATATTTGTTGTTACCCATGCTGTCACCCCCTTCACTGTACCTTACTGCTTAGGGTGAGGCAGAGTTTATATCACTTACACATTGGGTTACTAAACTCTTCTCAGAAGAGGCTATCTTGATGTTTTATTGTGCAGGGTCAGAGAAATAAACTTTAAAAAAATTTGTTTTGGGTCTCCCAGCTTTGAATCAAATTCAGACATACTTTCAATACTACATTTTCTTTCTTTTTTCTTTTGTACAGTGGGGCAGTGGGGCACTTGACCTCTGAGCTACATCCTCAACCCTTTTTATTTTTTATTTTGAGAGAAGGCGTTACTAAATTACCTAGAGTCTTGCCAAGCTGCTGAGGCTGGCTTTTTTTTTTTTTTTTTTTAATTAGTTAAACATGACTGCAGAATACTTTTCGATTCATTGTACATGAATGGAGCACAACTATGTATTTCTCTGGTTGTACATGATGTAGAGTCTATGCCATTCATGCGATCATACGTCAATCTTGTTCCACCATCTTTCCCACCCCCTTCCCTCTTCCTTCCCCTCACTGTCCTCTGCCCAATCCAGAGTTCCTGAGGCTGGCTTTGAATTCATGATCCTCCTGTGGCAGCCTCCTGAGTTACTGAGATCACAGTGCACCCAACTGATACTGCATTTTCTAAAATAAAATTCTGTCAGTGCTGTCAGTTGGGGACATGTGAAAGGGTCATAGCAGCCTCTGTGCCTATTCCTAAGTATGGTCTCATTGCATATAATGAGTATTTTCCAAAACCTGGTTCCTGGAAGTGAAATTTTAGGGATAAAGTTAAAGGCACATTATCAAGGTTTTTATTTTTAAGTTTTAAATTATTGTGCTAGGGATCAATGCAGGTCTTGAACATGTTCGTCAAGTGCTATACCACTGAGCCACATACATCTCCAGACTCATTAAGTCTTTTAAACTTTAATTATCAAGTTGTTGATATATAATTCTAGGATTACTCCCTGAATCCATGAAGCCCTTGATATTTACAAATTTATTTTTTTCAAGAGAGATGGGATCTGTGTTGCACAAGGCTGGCCGCTAATTCTGAAGCTCAAGTGGTCCTCCTGCCTCAGCCTCCTGAGTAGCTAGGAGTACAGGTGTGTGCCACCACTCCTGGCTTGTAATATGACTAAAATCTACCAGTCTGAACAGAAAATCTTGTTTTCTTCTTCATTTTTTATTTCTTTAATTAGTATTGAGACTTAACATTTTTCACATTTTACTTATTTGCTCTCATTTTTCTTATAGGATATTAAAAATTTTAAGAATAAATTTTAAGTGGTCTTTACAAGTCTATTCTTTTGGAAGAGATATGTAGAAAATCAAAAGGGTGGGCTTGAGCTAGATTGTTTAGCTGCATTGGTAAGGATTTCTAGAATGTGATTATAATGAGCATCTTGTCTTGCTTATTAATGCTTGTAGTGTTTCATTAAATGCTTACATCATTGGAATGTGTATAATGTTTCACCACCAAGCATTAAGACAGTCTTTTAATGTATTTTGTATAAAATGTGTATGAGATCGGTTTTTTTGTGGTTTATTAAGACTTTTAAAATTCAGCTGGTTGCAGTGGTGAGTGACTGTAGTCTTAGCACTCAGGAGGTTGAGGTAGGAAGATCACTTGAGTCTAGAAGTTCCAGACCAGTATGGACAATATGATGAGAACATGGTCTCTCCAATGGAAAAAGGGATTCTAAAAATCCCTTTAAAGAAGTAGATGTTGAATATCATCAATTCCATTTTGATATCACTAAGGCCAGATATTAAAATAAGTCTAAATTTGTTTAAACTGGACTTAAAATGACTTTAATAGTGTTTGTCACTGTTTCACAGTTGTTACTAACTCAAAATTATTTCCAGTGGGGTTGGGGTTGTGGCTCAGTGGTGGAGTGTTTGCCTCTCATGTGTGAGGCACTGGGTTCCATCCTCAGCACCACATAAGATAAATAAATAAAGTTATTTGTCCCTACAACTAAAAAAAGAAATTAAAAATAAAAAAATTATTTCTAGTTTTCTGTGCTTTAGCCAACCTCTTGAAGTCTGTGAACTTATTTTTTTTTGTAAAGTCAAGTATATAGTGCTTGATTTATGCTTTTAAACATATTTATTATAGTTTTATAATTTGCTGATAATATTTAATTTATTTTATATATATCTTGGAAAATATTTATGTGGGGCTAATGTAGGAACTCAATGAATATTTGTTGAATTAATTAATTTTTTAAATTATCTGATTAGTGAAGCATCTCATCCTATTTTTTGACTGGTATCAGGAAGAGTATCAATTTTAGAAATGGCAAAAAATCATGAAACATGTAGTAATGGTTATGGTTTCCTGGTTTTATAGTCATATGGCTCATTTTGATCCCACCATTTTCTCCTTCTGATTTTATAGCATCTTACCCAGGGTAACCAATCTACTGGGAGCTGTCTGTTGGATTCAGGTATTCAGCAGACCAAAGGAATGGTTTGTTTGCCAGCTGAAGAAATGTGCATGTAGGAAATCATTAAATGCAGATGTAAAATGGGATATTTTTTCAGACATTACCCCTGGGTGGATCTGAGTTTATTCTTTTCTGACCGTAAATAAATATCAGTGAGAAGAGCTTGGGAGATTTTTAAGGAATAGAATGAATAGCATTAACTCTTCAATTTTGGGTATTTGATCCCATATGTATGTCTTCATGTGTAACTAGAAAACAGTTTAAAATTCAGTAACATTCATATAGTTTAAGGTAGTGGAAACTGGTATTAAATTCTCAATTTTTTTGTTAATGATCCAAGTTAGGAGTATCTGGAGATAATCTGAGGGGCTATGCTATGCTTATGTAAATATGGCCTTAATGTTGGACCTAATCAGCAGCTAATCCTAGTATAGTAGTTTTTATACCGCAGCTGAAATGTATTGTTGCTGCATATGTCACAGTAAAGGCTGTGATTGCAGTGAAGAAATTATGAAAGCCCCCTTTTATGGTTTAGAAAGATTTTTTTTTTTCAGTTGTAGATGGGCATGATACCTTTATTTTATTTATGCTGCTTTCTGGGCAGCATGGGAAAGTGCTCTTCTTATTTTGTGCTCTGTGGACAGAAGACATGCTTTTGTAAATGTTTATAAAAGAAGTCAGTTATTCTTTGAAAGGTAGTAGTCACATGCAGGATAACCTATTTTCATTATTAGTAATTATGAATGCCTTTAATATGTATGTTCACTGAAAAATGTTTACATTGTAGGGAATGATACCAATTAAATGAAATGTGTTGAGCTTAGGGTGGATCTAGAAATTTTCCACCTTGAACTGTTACCATAATTCCTATATTATCTATTTCTCTTTTAAAATGATTGGCTCATAAAACTCACTAAAAGTGCAGTGTTACCTATGTTGTCATAGAATTTTTAATGCCAGATAAGGAAGAGTAAATGTTATTCCTTTATTTTATTTTTATTTTTTGGTACCAGTCTTGAACATAGGGGGGCTTAACCACTGAGCCACATCCTCAGCCCTTTTTATTTTTATTTTGAGACAGGGTTTTGCTAAGTTGCTTTGGACCTTGCTAAATTGCTGGGGCTGACTTTGAACTTGCGATTCTCCCTCCTCAGCCTCCCAAGCTGCTGGGATTACAGGTGTGTGCCATCGTACCCAGCTATTCCTTGAATATTAACCAACACCTTTCGTGCCTGTTTATATTTTTAGACATTAAAAAAAATTCAGTTAGATTCATTAATACTTTGCTTTCAATTTGATCTATTTATTAAAAATATCTATGAAGTCTAGTAGTACAAGGTTCAGAAAGGACACAGAGCTCTTTACACAGAGTGGAAGATAGAAGCCTTTCCTAGTTAGAAAAAGAATGGGATAAGAGCCACAGAGCTCCATGGGCATTCAAAACAGCCCTTTCACAAATAGAGATACGAAAGATGAATCCCCATGTCCACAGCTATGTAATTTTAGGGCTACTTTCTTATTGCATGCACTTAAAAAAAAAACATTTATCAGGTGCTTCTTGTGGTCCAGTCACTGTGGGCAGTGCAAAAGCATAAAACGTGGTCCCTGTCCTTAGTAGTTTACGCTGTGAAGATCCACAATGTCAAGTGAAGGTAAGTGTTTGTCCCTGCCACTCTGCCCTTTCCTTTGGTCAAGACATCTCGGGCACTTTACTCTCCTGCAGCTGCAGTCTTAGACTGCCTGTCGAATGAATTCCAAAGAACCTAGATAGCCTTTTCCTGAAGAGACTCTTTTTCTGAAGTACTTCAGGCCAGTTTTGAATCTCAAAGAGAGTAGAGAGGATATTAAATACTTGATTGATGGCCAGTATCTCTGAATGATAGTTTTTCCCATTCTGGTGCCTGTCCATGTATTCCTGGGTTGGCAAGTAGTTTGTCTTGGCCCTTCTGAATGTTTTCATCCATAAGTCCACCAAGGACAAAAACTTTTTTTAGGTTGATATCTTGAAGAGTGTGTTCTGAGTTAGGAATCAGGTACACAAGAGTTTCCAGAGGAAATAAACGAAAGCAATATTTTTCTGTTATGCCTAGGAGGTAATTAGAAAATCCATCTTTTATCCTCGATATTCTTCCTGCAGTGGCCTGTCAGTCATGAATCCACTGAGGTTGATCCAAAAGGACCTGTCAACTTTTTTGTTTGAGCCATACCATCTCCAGATCTGTCCATCTGGGCTTCTCAACTCATTCCTTGACATATGGTGAATCATGCTGAAATCAATACACAGTTTGTTCCTGAATATTTGGCCCTTTTCGGTTAAAGCTCTTTGAAAACATTTGTGCTAGGAGCAGTGTGTGGATTTTCTGCACATTTGACTTTTCTTTTTCTTGCTCTTCATTGTTGCATCTGTCTTTTCCCAGTATCTTGTTTTCTCTGAATATTTTTCTTATGTTCTCCTGAAAGAAAGTCATTTGAGATGAGCACTATGTTGTGCTACTTGTTGGGAGGGGAACTCTCCTTGGCATAAGCATTACACATCAGTCTGCAGAAATGGGAAATTCTGAGTCCATCTTCACCTGTGTCCTCTAGGATGACTTCTTGCCTCTGCAATACTGGTTATTTCATTCTCTAAGCATTCCCTTCCAGTTTCCAGTCTGCCTGCTTAGACTTTATGTTGTGCAGCAGTGGTGCACATCTCTCATTCTTGGACATTCTGAGCCATTAATTTACATATTGAATATTTCAAGCAGTTAACAAAGCTGATTTACCAGTATAGCAAACAAATCTTCCTAAACATTTAAGTTAATTCTTAAGTCTAATAAACATAAATTTGTCAGATCAGATTTTTTAACTTTCTAATATCTTACTAAACAGCATGAATTACCATAATGTTATTACAAAATATTATTAAGAGTATTCATAGTATAGGTTTTGGCTTCCTCATTTCTGTATTGATTTCTGTATTTTCCCAGCCTTAGGGATTTGTCCACCCAAAGGAAACAATTTCTATTTTAAGCCAGCTGAGATAATTTGGATAAAAATCGAGACTGTGATGCTGATATGAGCACTACATTTAAACTACTTGGGTCAAAACTGTAGAATAAGTATGAATTTCTGGGCAAAGAAACTTGAGACCCACAGAGGCTAGGATCTAGGTAAGCCAGCTAATACTGAGCTGGCCATTGTTAGGGTGTATGCTTTTCTTAGGCTAAAGTTCTGCTTCAGAGGTGCTTTTTTTTTTTTTTTTTTTAGCTCATTCCTTTCAGCTGAAACTTAGTCATGTAAGTGTTAATTTTATGCAACTCAGGTGTATTTAACTGAAATGCTGGTCTTTTATGTAAGTTAGGAGTGGAGGGTAGGAGAAAGATCTTTCTGAGCCCCAGTGTTAATCCACACCACTACCAACATTCTGTGGATGTAGCAAATCACCAGTTTTTAAGTTCTTGTTTAAAATGGAATTCTGAACCACTTCAGTTGTAGTGTTTTTTTTTTTTTTTTTTTTTTTTTTGCCTAGGGCCATAGGCTCTGGTTTGGAGGGCAGGATTCTCTGTGAAGGAACACCCCCCCCCCTTCTTTTTTTTAAATTTGGTATCAGGGATTGAACCCAGGGGCACTTTTACCTCTGAGCTACACCCCCAACCCATTTATTTATTTTTTATTTTGAGACATGGCCTCACTAAATTGCTTAGTGCATTGCTAAGTGGCAGAGGCTAGCTTTGAACTTGAGATCTTCTGCCTCAGTCTCCTGAGCCACTGGAGTTAGAGGTGTGCATCACCATGCCCAGCTGGTATTTTTACTTTTTTATTTTTTTGAGGACCTGTGATACTGTTTTAACCTATGATACTGTTTTCTTTAGCAGTTGCTCCATTTTATAATCTACCCATAGTGTACAAGGGTTCTAATT